>NW_026067897.1:5399445-5419070 GCF_014885135.2 Alexandromys fortis | reverse complement strand
AAAAAAAAAAAAAAAAAAAAAACCCAATAAATAAATAAAAAGGCTGGGAATGATAATACATACCTTTAATCTCAACACACAAGAGGCAGAGGCAGGCAATGTCTGAGTTCAAGGCCAGCCTGGTCTACGCAGGGATCTTCAAGACATTCAGGGTTACACAGAGAAAGCCTATCTAGAAGGAAGCAATGAAGGGAAGGAGAGAGAAGGAAGGAAGGAAGGAAGGAAGGAAGGAAGGAAGGAAGGAAGGAAGGAAGGAAGGAAGGAAAGAAGGAAGGAAGGGGAAAAACCTTAATAAAAAGGTTTGCCTATAAGAAATAAAAATATACATCCACAAACACAAAGTTCACATGAAATACTGCTAAGCAGGGGGCTTGAAAGATGGTTCAGTGACTAAGAGGATTTGCTGCTTTCCCAGAAGACCAGCTCATCCCCAGCACCCATTTCTGGTGGCTTACACTATCTGTAACTTAGGCTTTGTACAATGTTGTTTATGCTTTCCTCCAGAGTTTAAAATTTAGTCAGCTGATAGGCGAAGGATACCTACAATACCTACATGGCCAACTCTGTGAAAACCAAGGGCTGGCTCTAATGTGCTTCCCTTGTTGACACAATGTGAGGACAAAGAGATAAAGGGGGTCCTACAGGTCCACTGGGAGAGGAATTTTGGAAGTGTATGTCCAATAACTTACACTTTACCCAAAAGGTCTTTCCCTATGCTGACTTTATGTTATTCACTATAGTGAATCATAGTTTAAGGACAATAAGAGTTTTAAAACTGATGTTATGACAAAATAAAACTGGATATCTTCCTTAGTGCAGGGAGGGTGTGCTCTGTCTGACAGAGGGTGTGAGAGGTCCTTCTGTATATGGGTTGCTTTTATTGGTTAATGAGTAAAGAATTTGTCTTGGGCCTGGCGGGGCAGAATAGAGGTAGGCGGGGAAAACTAAATTGAATACTGGGAGAAAAGAGGCAGAGTCAGTGAGACACCATGGAGCTGCCAGAGGAGAAAGACACAAATCAACAACCAGAATCTTGCCAGTAGGCCACGAGTCTCGTGATAAAATATAGAATAATAGAAATGAGTTAAATTAAGATGTAAGAGTTAGCCAGTAAGAAGCTAGAGCTAATAGGCCAAGCAGTGATTTAATTAATACAGTTTCTGCGTGGTTATTTTAGGGTTCAGCAGCCAGGAACAAACAAGCGGCCTCTCTTACTACAGAGAAGGCCAAATATTTATAAGGAAAGGGATAAAGTTTAGTAAGATGGTGTTAATATTACCAACCATTTTCTCCTTCCTTACGGAAAGATTATAGGGTGAAATAGCTCACAGACAGCGTGAGCCACATGTTCAAAGCCCTGGGCTTGATCTGCAATGTGATAAAATAAATGAATGGAGACAGAAGATGATGTATTTCTACCCATGACCACGTGCCTTCTGTTTCCTGTAGTCACGATGTGCTTCCGTAAATCCATTATCTGGATTCACTAGGACTTGCTTGGACCACAAACAGAAGTACAAGTGACAGTGGGCCAGTCTAGCAGAAGCTCCAAGGGGCATGAATGATTCTACATACTCTCGGGCTCTTCTCCTGCATCCCAGAAAAAAAATGTGCCAAAGAGTGGCTATTCCTTCCTGGGACATGAAGCCAAACCAGCCAACCTGTGACCAAACATGTAACCTAACTCAGAAATCAGTGTTGGTCGTGTCATGTCATACCATGGCCACAAACCATAAACAAAATGTAAGTGCATATTGTAAGGTGATACAGTTTAGGGGCTATTCTATAGCAAAAATCAATTGTGTTAACGATGAGTTTAATCTCAAAATATCTTTGTATAAGATGGGGGCATGCTCAGTGGAAAGTGCTTGTCTGGCTGGTACACAAGCCCAGGCTTAGTTCCCAACACCTCAAAACACAAAAAGCAAGAAATAATTTTGAAGTTCACGCCCTGACCTGACAAAAACATACTTTTCCAGCTGGTGTACCACACCCAGGCACCCACCCAGACCTACGTGACTTACATTTTGAAAGTCTTTCAGAAACTGCGGGGCTTCTGGTCTTCTGTGCTCTGGCTTCCTGGCTTCCTGAAGTCTTGTGCTTCTTCCTTTGGCGGACTTCTACAGACGACCCTTAAGGCATTAAAGACATTATTGCAATGCGTGCATCCATCTTAGGTACCTCGAGTGCATCAACTCTGCTATGTGAAAAGCAAAGGCTACCTACATGGCCAGATCCCAGTCCACACCCCCAGGCCCTGTCTCTAATGAGCTCCCCTGGTTGATAAATTGGCACAAATGACACAACTCTGATACGGAGGGAATCAAGTATATCATCTGTGACTCTATAAAGAGAAAATGTTGGCATCACAGGTCCTGTGAGATCCAATAGTGCCGGAAGTAACTTTTCGTATCTGGAACTCTTCCTCAAACAGTCTTTAGTGTACAGGAACGTTAACAACAACAAACATACATTCCCTACCACCACCACCGCCACTCACATTTTAAGAGACTAACTGGTAAAGAAGCTTATGAATTCTTATCCTGAAATGATGCTCTTTTAAAATGCTCAAATAAAGAAAGAAAGAAAGAAAGAAAGAAAGAAAGAAAGAAAGAAAGAAAGAAAGAAAGAAAGAAAGAAAGAAAGAAAATGTTCCAAAAAAAGGGGGCTGGAGAGATGGATCAGTGGTTAAAGGGCACTGGCTGCTGAACCAGAGGACCCAGGTTCGATTCCCAGCACCCATATGGCAGCTTACAACTATTTGTAACTCCAAGATCTGACATCCTCACACAGATACACATGTGGGCAAAACAAATAAATAATTAAAAAATATTCCAAAAAAAGTTAATTTTTTCCCAAAAATTCTGAGGGATATTTTTAATCTTACTATGTTAGCTACCCGAGATTAACAAATCCATTGTTGCCTGCGGTGGTGGCACACGCCTTTAATCCCAGCACTCGGGAGGCAGAGGCAGGCGGATCTCTGTGAGTTCGAGACCAGCCTGGTCTACAGAGCTAGTGCCAGGACAGGCTCTAAAGCCACAGAGAAACCCTGTCTCAAAAAAACAAAAACAAAAAACAAAAAAAAAACCAAATCCATTGTTTATAAAATTATGCTTTTTCCTGTTCCCCCCTCTTGAGTAGCCTCAAGCTCCTGACTCTCCCATCTCAGTCTTCCAAATGCTGGAATTACAGGATGCACCACCATTTTTCTTCCCAGGATTTGGGACTGAACAAAGGGTCCTGAGCACACTAGGCAAATACTGTACTGCTGAACTACTGCCTAGCCAGGCCTTCTCCACAAAAGGATCTCACAGAGCTCACAAAGGTAGGTCCCCTCACACATGGGGAAGAGCTTGAAAAAAAGTGTCCTAATGCTAAAATGCTCACCTTTTCTATCTCTAATGTTTTTTATTTAAAAAAATTATTTACTTATTATGTATACAATATTCTGTCTGTGTGTATGCCTGTAGTCCAGAAGAGGGCACCAGACCTCTTTCCAGATGGTTGTGAGCCACCATGTGGTTGCCGGGAATTGAACTCAGGACCTTTGGAAGAACAGGCAATGCTCTTAACCACTGAGCCGTCTCTCCAGCCCTATCTCTAATGTTTTAAAATGTAATGCAGAAGTTAGTAAACCAGTAAGTTAAATTCCAAATTAAAGAACAAGAGACTACACATTGAGCAGGAATTTGGCACAGATAAGTTTTTCCTTTCCTAGCGGAATAGAAACTACTGTGATAGGCTAGAGGCCCCTGACAAGTTCATAATGTGGCCCAGGTTTTTATCTCTCTTCCTTCCTCTTAGTTAAGTCACTCAGCTATAAAATGTGGACCAAAGGATGGAATCAGTAGCACTAAGAATGGGCCGCTCTGATCAAACAGACAACTCCTTAGCTTTACTGTGAAACTGTGTAAAACAGATTCGGAGACTGTTTCCAAGCGAACTCGCACTTCGTAAAATGTCTCTAGATCACAGTGCAGCAATAAAAGGTGAGCCGTGTCTGGAGGTTTGGTCTCACAATCCAACTCTCACCTACTTTCATGGCGCCATGATCTCTAACCGCACTCTAAACTCCCACGGTGTTCTCATTCCTCATCAACGAAATGCCTCTGTATTTTAATCATTTCATAAATTCTGTCAATAAAACCAAGTTTTTGCATGGTGCTAAAAAGCTAAATAAATGCAAATTCTCACTTCCTTTGTATTATTATCCAGGTAACTGAACAATAGAAAGACAAAACTTATGCCATGGGGATGATGAAGTCAGGCAGCAAAGTTTAGACCCTGGGTTGGAGCTAACACTGACCAAAGGATGGGGCGTGGAAAATAGCAAAGCTGAAAGCAATCTCTGGGATGAATTCAAGTTCCCTTTTCAAAAGGTTACATTTTTAGCATTAGAAAGAAAAGGCCAAACCAAATGATGATTACACATCCACAGGAAATCTGCTACTTCAGTCTCTAGTCCTGTCATCAGCACACGAGCTAAGGCTACAAACAAACAGGCTTCCAGGTGTCCATCTGGAAGAGACAGGCAGGGCCCAGGAGAAAAGCTGTTCCTTTCTTTGACTTATGTTTGTTTCAGGGGGTATAAATGTAAGCACCAATAAACTTCTACTGCATCAAGAAAGATGTTTGGAAGAATTAACTGTGAGAGACAATCGGAAAACAACGAGGTTCCAAGTGCCTGTGAATGAGCCAAAAGCTAGAAACGGCACCCGGAGGCTGGAGAGATGGCTCAGTGGTTAAGAGCACTGCCTGTTCTTCCAAAGGTCCTGAGTTCAATTCCCAGCAACCACATGGTGGCTCACAACCATCTGTAATGGGGTTTGGTGCCCTCTTCTGGCCTGCAGGCATACACACAGACAGAGTAAATAAATAAATATTAAAAAAAAAACGGCACCCGGATTCAAATAAAAATATACAGATTGTCCTAATTTTATCATAACAAATACAAACTATATAAACAGAAAGTAGCCAGGGGAACACCTGCATGTTTGCTATAAATCCTACCATCAACAACATCATTATTATGAACATTTATTCATTCTCTGCGCCTAAAAAAGTAGAGGCCTAGCCATGAAATTAAACATTTGTTGAAGTAAACAATATATTTCAATAAACTGGCAGCCACTAATTGTCCGGAATACAACACATTGGTTTTTAGATTACCTATAATTCTACAACCAAAAAATCATTTATTAGTGTATAGTCAAATACTTCTAAAAAATTATAAGTCTTTTAACAAGTTCAGCATCATAGCTGTTAAGCATGACTACATCCTAAATGACATTTTTGCATATTTACAATATCAAGTTTTAGTAATGCTTTTTTTTTTTTTGGAATGTGCTCACAAGGGCATGCAAACTGGTTTGTCAACCTTCCTGGATCACAGACTTGTAGCTAACCACAAAAATAAAACTTACACAAACATTTTTTTTTTTTTACAAATGATAACACATTGCAACAAGTAAAACTAAGGAAACAAGAGGAATTACGGTCGTCCTAACAAACTACCTGTTTCCGAGGCTGTTTTTTAGGCAGTATCTTAAACGTGGGTGAATCCTAACGCGGGGAACTGCAGAAAGAGGGGTGATTAAATCCTGACTTCAGGGACAGTCCCAGTCAGCACTACAGTTCTGATAACCTTCTCAAGAATAGCTTTGCATTGAATTTTGCAAACTCCCCTCTTGTACCCTCGGCTCAAGGGTTTAAATCTAAATCCGAGGAACTAACAAGCCCATTCCCAACTCCACTCTGTAAGATAAACTGTTTTCCAGCAGAATGCAGCATCTAACTGCTCAGCCAAGCGAGGAAAGTCTAAGAGCACAGTCGTGCATACCCGTATCATGCAGTTACTGTACCACAAATACTTTTTTACTGCATAAAAAAGTATTTACAAATACATTTATCACTGCCAACTTAGTTTCTTACCTCCACCTATTTTTCCTCTAACTGTGGGCATCCACTCTGGATAAATACTGCTGTCTTTAAAAAAAAAATCAGTTTCTTGGCACTGACCCTGAGGGGCGTACAGAGATCTCTCCAGTCCATCAATTTTAACCCAAGAGGTCCTTTGGACTCCTCGTTCCCTCAAAACCACTTGCACGCCCCTGCCCTTTGCGGTTCGTTATCCCTCACGGCACAAGTGAGCACCGTCAGGTTCGGCGCATTCATCCAGGCTCCCCGCCTCCGTTCCTCGCGCAGGGTGCGATCCCAAGCTCCCGGCGCGCACCCGAGCCCACCCAACCTCGTCCCGCTTTCCAGCACCGAGGAGCTCTGGACCCACGGCTCCGCCACTCCCCACCAGCTCCCTCTCCGAGACTCCAACTCTGAGCTCCATCTCAGCGTCCCACTCCGGGAGACAAAACTTCGGGCCATTCTCTCCGCGCGCCCGGGTCCTCCGCAAACTCAGGGGCGCGCGCCCCCGGCCGCCCCGCTCCCCAACGGGCCGCAGCCGGGCCCCGGCCCCTCTCCCGAGCCCGCCGCGGCGGTTGGCGCGCTGCACGGCGCGGCCGTCACCTTCTTCCTTCGCCATCGTCTCCGCGGAGGCCCGGGTGGCCCGCCGGCTGCCGAGCGGACCGGAGTCTCCCAAACCTCCGCCGTCTGCCAACCCGCGGCCGCCGCGGCCCGCTCCCGGCCGCCGCGCCCCCACTTCCTGACCCGCCCCCCTCGGGTGTCGCCGCCAACTGTGTCCCCCCCAGGCGCTCCGGGAACCAGAGTGCAGGGAACGGAGGCCAGCCGGAGCGTTTCGCCGGCGCGCCCAGCACGAGCCCACGACGGCGCAGTGATGGCCGCGCTCCAGGGAGGTGTGGGGCTTGTGAGCCCGCGGCCGCCCTCCCTTCCTCCCTCCGCCGTGACTCACACGCACCGCAAAGCAGGAGCCAGAGCGAGCGTCTCGTGACGTTGGGATTGGACTCGGGAAGTCAGAGACTGTTGTCCTGATCTAGTCCCCCACGTCCGTCCCATTTTACACAGAGAAAATTGAGGTCCAAGCGCAGAGCAAGTCACTAGAGCGGGAACCCTGGACCTGATCCTCTGTCAGTGCGTGCATGTTCTCACGATGGTTTCAAAGCCAGGCAAAACATTCTAGACGGGGTCTGTGGACTGAAAGGACAGTGTTTGTTTGTTGTTGAGACTGGAGCTCACTATATATGGACCAAGGTGGACTCAGTTTGTAGACCTCTTGCTTCGGGTACCCAGCCACAAAGATGGCAAGAATGATCCCGGAGGGAGGGAGGGAGGGAGGGAGGGAGGGAGGGAGATAGAAGAGGAACTGGTTTTCTTTTGATATGATAACTGAAGATGATTTCTGAGATGGCTCTATTGAGCTAATCATGTTGCTCTTTTGTCTCCATTTGTTAGTTCTTAGTCTTTTTCTTTATTTTTGAGACAGAGTCTCATATGCCCTAGACTGGCCTTGAACTCATGGCAACGCTCTTGACTCCAGGTCCCAAGTGCTGAGAATAGAACCATGCAACATTATACCCAGCTTTCTGTAGTTTACTTGTCTTTCTTTTTTTCTTTTCTCTTATTTATTTATTTCAAGACTGGGTTTCTCTGTGTGGCCCTGGCTGTTCTGGAAATTGCACTGTAGACCAAGTTGGCCTCAAATTCACAAAGATCTGCCTTCCTAGTACTGGGATTAAAGGAATGATCAGTCACCACTTGGCTGTACCTTTTTGTTTGTGTTTGTTTGTTTGTTGTTCTTTTGTTTTGAGACAGGGTTTCTCTGTGTAGCTTTGAAGCCTGTCCTGGTACTCATTCTGTAGACCAAGTTGGCCTCAAACTCACAGAGATCCACCTGCCTCTGCCTCCTAAGTGCTGGGATTAAAGGCATGCGCCACCACTATCCACCTATACGTTTCTTTGTTTATTTTTAAAATACTGAAGTAGTGGTGCCGAAGAGATGACTTAGAAGTTAAAAAGATCGTGGCTTTCACAGAGACCAGGCAAGTGGGCAAACACCAATATTCATAAAAGAATAAAAAAATTAAGAAATTTAAAGTATGTTCTATTAAAATAGTTGAAAAGGTTTTTGTAAAAGATTTATTATATATAGAGTTCTACCTCCATGTATTCCTGCAGGCCAGAAGAGGGCAGCAGATCTCCTCACAGATGATTGGGAGCCACCATGTGGTTGCAGAAATTGAACTCAGGACCTCTGGGAGAACAGCCAGTGTGTCCTTAACCGCTGAGCCATCTCTGCAGCCCCTTAACTCTATTATATATCTGCCTAGACCTTCCTCAGCCTTCCACACCACCACAGCAACGTCTGCCTTGGCAGCACTCTTGGGGTCTAAACAGAGAACTCTCAACAGAGGAATCTAAAAGGGCTGAAAGACACTTAAGGAAATGTTCAACATCCTTAGTCATCAGAGAAATGCAAATCAAAACAACTCTGAGATTCCGTCTTATACCTGTAAGAATAGCCAAGATCAAAAACACTGATGACAACATATGCTGGAGAGGTTGTAGGGAAAAGGAAACACTTCTGCATAGCTGGTGGGAATGCAGGCTAGTACAGCCCCTTTGTAGAACTTTAAGACAATTCTGAAGCCATTTCTGACAACTCTCAGTACTTCCCCTCCTCCCCTGGGAACCAAGGACATAACAGCTATGCATGCACGTACTGAGATGTTGGGAACTTTCCATCTCCCTGAATAGGGGCATGATAACCCTTAGGTGTTGACTCAGTTACTGATGTTTTGACTTAGTCCCTCGGAAGAGGCAAAGTGACCCTCAGAAGTTTCCCTTTACCTCATCTGATCTGGCAACCATTCTCGAGCCAATTATTGGTAATAGCCGTTTTGAATAAGCCAATCATAATAAAGAACAACCCCCAGGGCCGGGCGATGGCGGCACACGCCTTTAATCCCAGCACTCGGGAGGCACAGGCAGGCGGATCTCTGTGAGTTCAAGACCAGCCTGGTCTACAGAGCTAGTTCCAGGACAGGCTCCAAAGCCAGAGAAACCCTGTCTCAAAAAAACAAAACAAAACAAAAAAAAAAAACAACAACAACAAAAAAAACCCAGACACCCCTTCCTTCTGTGGTTTTTCCCTTTAAAAATAGCCTGTACCAGACATTCAGGGTTTTCTAGCCTCTCGACTGCTGGAAGACCCTGTCATGACAGAATTAATAAAATCCTCATGCTTTTACATCAGCTGTGATGAGAGATGGTCTCTTGGGGCGACTCCTCCTCCTCGGTGATTGGACACTAGGGTCCAACACCTTTGGATGTCAATGTGGCAATTTCTCAGAAAATTAGGAAACAACCTTCCTCAAGACCCAGTAATACCACTTTTGGATATATATCCAAAGGATGCTCAATTGTGCCACAAGGACATTTGCTCAACTATGTTCATAGCAGCTTTGTTTGTCATAGCCAGAACCTGGAAACAACCTAAATGCCCCTCGATCTAAGAATGGATAAGGAAAATGTTCTACCAGAACATCCCAGACTCTTTTGGTATATGGACATCAGTTCATGTCTGCTGCTTTCTGAGGGCATGAGGTGACGTGGGGGAGGAGCAGAGCTGGTGGGCTCATGCTCAGTGGTAGGTGTAGGTGGATAAGCATCCAGTTAACTGCCATCCTGGAGATGTCAGGCATTTGTTTCATGAGGAAGCAGAAAAGGCAAGTTGCTGGGGGAAAGAAACTAGATTCTTAACACCTGTTCTAGCCGTATTGACAAAGATGAGTGTGCCCTTCATTGGGACATCTTGGAAAACCAGAGGATGGAGGCCCCAGCTGGGGGACAGGCCAGGTATCCTGAAGAGGTGACTGCTTGAGCTTGGAGAGGTAATGCCAGCATGGATGTCCCAGGAACGTGGTTGCGAAAGGGGTGGTGAGGATCATATGTAAGCATAGGACCCAGCAGCTTGGTACACACCTGCCAAGACAGGAAGGTAGGCCTGAGCCTCGGTTTACCCTAAGGCAATACCTGGTTCTAAGAAAGACCACAAACACCCAAGCTCCACCCAGGAATAGATGCCCCTTAGCCCATCACACACCCATCCCCTGACACCAAGGAAGAAATTCCTAACATTCCAACCATTGCAGATAGGATCACCTGCCAGTCCACACCCATAGCTTTTCACCAGGACACCCCTAGACAAGTGTCAGCCAATCAGGGGTCCTGAACCTTAGAAATCCCTCACCCCTAACTTTGCTGCTGTAAAAACCCAACCCCAACTGAGTTCGGGGCTCTCTGATCACTTCAATACGTTGGACACAGAGAGCCCAAAGTTGCCAACTTGTAAGAAAAATAAAGAAAATAAAGGCTCTTTCTTTGCTTTTACACATGGGACTCGGTCTCTTTGTTGATTTTTTGGGAAGTCCGCAGATCTGTCCATTGGTGCTCCAGACCTAGGAACTAGCTGCTTGAGTACTCTGTGCCCCAGGGAGAGTGGGGCAGGCAGGTATGACTGGGAAAGAGTGTAAGAATGCTGGAAAGTGACAGGGTCTTCAGTGGGAAGTTAGCTCTTCTTTGCCTAAAATTTCCCTTATCTTTTGTGTGTGTGTGCATGTTAGTGTGTGGGCAGATGCATGTGTGTACACGTGGTCAGAAGTCAAGCTCAGTGTCCTTTTTATTAGTGACTGTGTGTGCATTTGCCACACCATGCGTGTCTCCGTCCATCTTTACATGGCTCCTGTAATGGATTAACTAAAACTGCTGCTGGATCCCCAGCGGCTGCAGTGGCAGGAGCGCTGCAGGTCTCCAGTGGTAGCAGTAGCAGAGGGGCCCCAAAACAGCCAACTCACAGAGATCCACCAGCCTCTGCTTCCCACGTGCTGGGATTAAAGGCAAGAGCCACAGCCACCTGGGGACCCTTTGCTATTCTATTAGGAGCCAGCCTCCACCTGAATGCCCGGCCCTAATCCTGAGCTTTGTCTCTGCGAATGGAACCCACCCCTACGAAAGAGGCTCCAGGTACTCTGCATCCTCCAACAGAATCCATGCTTATGCTTATACAAATCCTGCCCTGACTTCCTTTGATGATGGTATGGAAGTGTAAGCCGAATAAACCCTTTCCTCCCCAAGTTGCTTTTTGGTCACGGTGTTTCATTGCCACAATAGGAACTCTGGCTAAGACAGGCCTGCACAGGTTCAAGCTGCATGGGATCCCAGCCCTGAGAAGTGGAAATGGACAGAAACTCTCATCCTTAAACAAGAACCCGCCTTTCAATTGATACCCACTGCAAAGGAAAAATATTTTCTCCAGTGCAGCCTCCTCGGCATACAAACCACCCGACCAGCAGGAGACAGGCAATACAAAAACTAAGTAAAAAACAATTATATTTTTGGAGGTTGACAGTTTTTCTTTTTTTAACCTTACTGGTCTTTTGCTTATGTATTAGTTTCCAATTTTGTATTGTTATGGGTTGTTTTTGTGTGTTTCATGTGCTGTTTCTTGTCTGTGTTCTAAAGAGAGAGAAATAAGGCCCATGGACTTGGAGGCGGGAAAGACCTGGAAGAAGAGGGGAAACCATGATCAGCATATATTGCATAAAAATTTTTAATGAGAAAACAGGATTGATTTCATGACAGAAAAGTTTTAGTCAGGCACAAGCCTGCAATCACAGCTACTCAGAAGGCTCTAATAGGGGAACTGCTAGGTTGGAGAATTTAGTGAAACCCTGTCTCTACACAAAGAGCTGGAACTGTAGATAATGGCACTGGGAGGTGAATCATGGAGACGGGCACGGTGGTAACCATGGTAACCCCGGTAACCCCGGCACTGGGAGGTGAATCATGGAGACGGGCATGGTGGTAACCATGGTAACCCCGGCACTGGGGGGTGAATCATCACTGAGCTGCAGATTCAGTGGCGTTCCTGTCTCAAATCTACGTTGGAGAATAACTTCACACACACGGGCCTGGACAGGTGCCCAACACAAAAGATGCAAGTTCAAATACGTCACAGGTGTTGAAATTTCCAGAACTCAAGAGCCTCTTGTTGGAAGCTTTTTTTTTTTTTTGGTTTTTCGAGACAGGATTTCTCTGTAGTTTTGGAGCCTGTCCTGGAACTAGCTCTTGTAGACCAGGCTGGTCTCGAACTCCCGAGTGCTGGGATTAAAGGCGTGTGCCACCACCGCCCGGCTGTTGGAAGCTTTTGTAACTGTGTACAGTAAACGAGGGCAAAGGACGTCCCACTAACAGAAAGGTCCACCTGTTACCTCCCCCACGAGCCTCGTCAGGAACAGACTGCCGACCTTGAGATTAAGCAGGCAAGTTTTATTAGTGAACAATTCTACAAAAAATACAGTAGTACTATAGCAAGCATCGCTGCCCATCTAAGCCCCTCAGAGCTTCGGGCAGGAGTGGCTTAAGGCATCAAGTATGAACTTTTATTCTTGTTTGATTTCGAGTGCCGGATCTCAACAATTTTCCCACAAAATGTTTTTTTTTTTTCGTCTTCTCTTCCTGCTGCAGTTGAAGGGCTAATATTGGTCAAGTAAGAGGGTAATGTTGACTCCAGTGAGGGTGTTAATGCGAAATAACTAAAAATCGCAGCCGCAAAAGCTGCATGGCATTGCATCCAAGCAAAGGACAACACAAGCAACAAAGAAATTCGTGCATTGAATCAAATCACTTTCCCCTTGAGTTACACGAGGCAGAGGGCCGGTTAGCGTCTAGGATTGCACTTCTGGAGCGCTGGTTTCCACGCTGCCGCATCAGCGATCACGTCAGTCTGCAAGTGACTACAGTCTCACGGTTTTACAGGCTTTAAGTACTTGACAATTGAGGCACTGGGGAAGAGGGCTCGTAATATGTACAAGCATTCACTTTGGTTAGTATATTGCTTCCAGAATACACTGTTGAAATATCTTCTTTCTGTGACATTAAAAACTATGGAGTTTTTCCTTATTAAAGTCCAAACCATCAACAATGAAAAAAGTACAATATAAAATAATACATATGAAGCTGAACACTCAGTTACAGCTCACACTAGAAATTACTAACTACACATAGCTGCTTCACTTCTGGTTTCCAATTTTGGCCCCTACTTCATTCTTATTTACAACCGGTACCTGCTGAGAAGACATCCAAACCCTTTCACTAGGCATGAGTGGAGGAGGTGCCGGGATTAGAACCCAGGGCTCAAGCATGCTAGGCAAGCTCTCTCCCACTGAGCCACAGTCCCAGTCTGTCTGAGGTGCTTTAAAAAAAATCTGTTTTTAACTATAAGGCATCATGCTGGCATATTGATGAAAACTAATATTTGAGGAAATATTAGTTTTATTTTATTCCTTTTCTTAGTTTGGTATTTAAGTATTCTAAGAACTTACACTTAAATTACTTAGCAAGAGAGTTTTATTTTACAGAGAACGGGGAGACAGAAGAGTGGGAACACACAAAGAAGCTTCCGTAGCAATTAATGGTGGATGGTGGGCACTAGTGGAATGTTTTACTCTAAGACTTAAACTTAGGAAGTAATTAATGCCACTTTAGCTGGCAGTGAGACATTTGACGTCAAATTCACATTTTAAATTCCGACTTGCCCTCAGCAAGGAGCCAGGTGCGTGGGTGCTGCTTGCTATTAAGATTTGGCTTCCAAGTGGGTCTTTGTGTGAGTGAGGCAAGGAGGAGGGGGCCTTCTCTGAGGCCCACGAGGACACGAGGGTCATGAGGAGGTTAGGCAGACAATGCTGAAGGGGACAGGGGACGGGACTATGCTGCAGGTCTCTGTCCTTCATTGCCTTGTACTTTGTCTTTGTGTGTGTGACTGCCCTAAATGGCCAATAAACTCATTGCCAGTGCACGTGGGGAAAAACAAAAAGATTTGGCTTTACTGGCTCAACTTTTTTCACTCCACCAAAAGATGAGGCCCAGGCCGGCTGTCCAGTCAGGCTGGCTGAAAATACTGCAGCCCGAGTGTAGGCAAATGTCCCCTGGAATTGCTGGAAGCTTTCTTGTCTGACGGTTTCAGGATCACTGTGCGTCTTTCAAACACTGAAGGGAAGAGAGAAGAGAGAGAAAACGTGTAACCTCTACATTTAATTCTTCCAATCCTTAGGAGACTAACATTTTTCAGACAGTCCTGCTTCTCACAGTGGGACTCATGGTCAACGGTTTAGAGTTTAACAGACTGGCAAAGGCATCTGGCTATATCTGTAATATTTCTGCACTACCCTTCCCTTTGTATGACTCAGTATATTTAACATGAAACATCGCACCTGCCAAACTCAATTCAGTTCCAATTTTACCCCTTCTTCAGCGTAGGTCAAGTAGTTATGATATTCTTCTAGTAGCAGAAGTTCAACTCAATATTAAAGGCTTTACACAGAGCTGGAGGATGGGGGATTGTGGTCTACTGTTTGGTTGCAAGTATCACCCCAGTTCCCTAACACGCCTTTATAGAGAGTCTGGAATATTATATTCTGGAGCCTCACTCCAGCCCCTAGCACCCACCTTTGGAATGGGGCAGGAAGCTCCATTTCAAATCCCCTCCCCTGGGAGTTGCCTTGGTCTGGACTCCACCTCCAGGAAAGCCTGCCCAACAGAGACCCCTCCCTAGGGGGGTCAGGACCACTCCCACAGGCTATTTAGGCTGCCCCTAGAGAATAAACACGTGGTCCCCCCCCCCCCCCCCCCCCCCCCCCCCCCCCCCCCCCCCCCCCGCTCCCCTCACCATGCTTTTTTCCAGTGCCATTCGGGAAGGAGTACTGAATTAAACATGGGCATCTTTTATTTGGTCTAATTTGGTCTGATTGGAATTATCTGCATCAGTGGAGAGGCTGGTTTTAAGAAATACTCCTAAATATTCTCTACAATCCCAAGAGAGAAGAGACAGAGGTAGGAGAATTTCTGTTGAGTTCCAGGCCAGTCTAGTCTGCACAGAGAAGATCTTGTCTCAAGAAAACCAACCAACCTTAAGTGAAAACATAGATCTGGAGAAAAGGCTCCCAGCACTCAAGAGTAGGCAGCTCATAGTAACTCCAGCTACAAGGGTCCTGATGTCCTGTTGACCTCTGTGGGCACTACATACACATGGTACATATGCATGGCCGCGGACGCATGCATGCACATGCGCGCACACACACACACCTCGACAGGCTAAAGAGATGGCTCAGTAGTTATAAGCACAAACTACTCTTTTTTTTTTTTTTGGTTTTTTTTCGAGACAGGGTTTCTCTGTGGTTTTGGAGTCTGTCCTGGAACTAGCTCTTGTGGACCAGGCTGGTCTCGAACTCCCAGAGATCCGCCTGCCTCTGCCTCCCCAGTGCTGGGATTAAAAGCGTGCGCCACCACCGCCCGGCTCACAAACTACTCTTGTAGAATACCAAGTTTACTTCTCAGGATCCAAATCAGGCAGTTCACAACTGCCTGTAACTCCAGTCCAGGGTATCAACATTTCTGGTTTCTTCAGGCAGACACGGCACAGGCACAGATACACAATTCAAATAAAGACTTTAAAAATAAATCATGAGTGGCAGGAGATATGGCTCAGCAGTTGAGAGCACTGGCTGCTCTTCCAGAGAACCTACGTTCAATTCCCAGCACCTACATGGAAGCTCACAACTGTCTATATCTACAATTCTAAGGGATCTGACACCCTCACACTGGCAAAACAGCAATGCACATGAAATAAATCAAAAAGAGAACAAAATCTTGAAAAAAAATACTTTAAATAGGAGCAAATAAAAAAAAAATTCCTAAAATTCACAAATTTCAAACAAAATGTTAAAACCTATAAGCAGCAGCAACATATACGATCAGTGGCAAACAGGAACGCTCCAAGCCAGTGAACGCTCAGGGCTTCAGGCCAATCAGCTACTTTGCACACACCCTGTGGGTCTCAACCCCTTCTGCAAACCTCTATCTCCAAAAGCATTCACATTACAACTTGAAACAGCAGCAAAATTACAAAGTTATAAAGTAGTTATAAAGTAGCAACGAAAACAATGTTATGGTGTGTGTGTGGGGGGGTCACAACACCCGAGGAGCTGTATTAAAAGGTCACAGCGCGAGGAAGGGTGAGAACACTGCTCTAGGCTGTCATGCTACATCCCTTGACTGACTTAACTGACTCTGGACCAGGGATCGAATCCAGGTCCTCACACGCGTTAGCTAAGGGCTACTGAGCACACCCGAGTCTGTGGCCGCCTTGAAGATGGGGAAAGTGAAGCAGATGGTGGTCCCACCGGCACAACAAGCCATCCATACCCAGCGATCGTATTTAATCAGCTGCTGATGAACACTCAGGAGGAAAAGCCCAAGTTCTGATCATACAGTCTTTTCTGGTCAGCGTGTCCTCCTTTGAGACGTCTTAATTTTACTTAAGTATAGCCGTGTGTGTGTGTGTGTGTTGGGCGGTATGTGTATGTGAGTGCAGGTGTCTGAGGCCATCTCCTGCAGCTGAAATTGTACGTGGTTCTGAGCCCCGTGACATGGGTGGTAGGAGCCAATTCAGCTTGTCAGCAAGAGCGGTATGTGCTCTTCTGTTGTTTTGTTTCCAGACAGGGTTTCTCTGTGCAATCTCTAGCCAGGAGACACAGCAACACTGTGTGTCAACATTCATTTTGCACTGTATTATAGGGAATCTAGAAATATTTGAAGGAATATGGGTGGATGATGAGTGTGGGCTATAAACACACGCTAGGCAGCTTTGTATGAAGGCTGGGAGTACCTGTGGATTACTGGCACAGGAGGCCTCAGACTCCGAGGGCTGGCTGGAATGGAGTAGACCCAGGACAAACTCTTCACATACATACAGGTTTCCCGTACGCTTTATTTATTTATTTTATTTTATTTATTCACATGGCACGCTTAAATATTAGAAGGAAAACTGTCGGCACTGTGAGTGCTTCTTCTACATGTAAATGAGAAGCAGACAAAGACAGAAATGGAGATGGCTCCAGCTTCATACAGCCAGTCTGAAATATGGTCAAGACTAAGTAACATAATTGGTACAAATTTAAAATCAAGTATTCCAAAAAAATAAAATAAAAAAACCCAAATGCTAGTTACTTAGCATTCATGTTTAAAATGTGGCTTACAAAGAGGCAATTTAGTGCTCAGCTTAAAACACTAAGCATGGAAAAACTTGTCTTTGAATACAAAAGAATATAGTTAGGAAATCTATCCATTACCATAGTCGTGCAATTTCCCACTTCTTTTGCCAACACCAACCTAGTTTTCCTTAAAGGACTCTGCTTCTCCCAATGCTAATACCATGGAGAAGCAATTTTACCACCAGCTAACAGAGCATGAAAGTCCTACATAATCCAGCATGAGAGAGACCCAAGTTCCGGCTTGCTTCTGACTTGAAAGTTGTTGATGGGAATTTCATGACGTGACCTGGCTAACACAAGGCCCTGGATCTTCCACGCAGGTCAAATCTGAGCCTGTTGTTACCAGTCAATCAAGTCCACCTTCTATTCCCAACTATTATAAATTATACTAAGAATCACCTTTATGGGCTCCTAAAAGTGTATGCCATCCTAAGCTGTTGTGTTTGGGGAAGGGTCAGAATTATTATTAAGAGGACATTAGATGCTTGGCCTCCTCAGACCTGCTTCTTAGTCTCTGTGATGTCAGTGGCACGTCAGGGCTTAACGATGAAGCTGCAGCATTTCAACAACAGGAAAGAGAAAATCAGGACACAGGGAAAAAAAAAAGTTTCCTTTTCTTCTTTAGCAACAATAAAACAAATATCATGACCCGAAGATAACTTGTGAAGTTTTACATGCAAACACTCACAAATCTGTCTGTCCTTTCTGGCACGATGCATGTTAAAACACTGTCTTATTTTGTCATAAACTATCATTAAAGTATTGTGTACACAAGAGAATTATTTTTCCTTTTCCTTTTAGAGACAAGGAAGGTTTCATGCTGCAGACCAGCCTGAGTCTGTCTGGAAGCTCACTGAGATTTGGGTTTAGTTTCTGAGACAGGGTTCTTCTTGTGCCGTCTAGGCTGGTCTGGAACTCATGGAAATCCTGCCTCAGCCTCTAAAGGACTGGACAGCTGACACAGGAACTTTAAAAGATAACTGATCTCACCAGGTATGAAATACTAGGTTGGGCTAATAGACCCTGTCTCAATCAAACAAAAAAGAAAAAAAAAAAAAAAGAATCAAAGTCCAAATTTCTGACGAGTTGTTTGTTTAAAGACGCTAGCGTAGGGTGCCCCATGCTGGCATTGCGCCTTCCAGCTCCTGTTTCCATCTTTCTCCAAGTGCTGGGATTACAGAGTCATCGCTAAGGACGACCCCTTCTGGCCTCTGTAGTACACAAATATACACGTAGGCAAAACACCCTTCATGTTAGAACATGATGGGACGCGCGCGCGTGTGTGTAAGGAACAGGAAACATTCTTCCCAAGTGCAGTTCCCTGTTGTTTGGGGGTCGACAGCTCAATGACATCTATGGGTGGAAGATGACGCAGTTCGAGGAGGTGAAGATCCAAGGACTGTAAACCGGGACCTCGCTACAGGGACAGGCAGAGCAGAGCGAGCTCCTACACGCTGAGCAGCACAGAGCGGCACTGGGCGACGCAAACCTAGGGACAGTCCTGGATGAGCAGCAAGTGAGCCATCTAGTTGGCCACCTTCAATTTAAAAAAAAAAAAAAATGAAGATGGAAGAAAAGAGGAAGGCAGAAAGGATGAGGAAGAAGAAAAGCACTCTTACCCTACACCCCAACTGAGAGAAAGCAGTGTCCACAAGGACACGCAATCCAGAGCCACGACCCCCCAGCAGCACACGGCCTGCGTTCCTATCATACTGATACCATTTTGGATCACAAACTTCATCTTCCAATCTATGTTCCTTCAAGGTCTCCTGACATCAGCGAGGAAAGGGGAACCCCCCTCCTCACCTCCTTCCTAGAGAAAAACCTCAGATTCTTGGCATCTCTGTTTGGGCCTCTCTGATTTAGCTTACACAATAGGTCCTTAGAAGTCCTTACCTTCTTTTCTGAGGACGATCTAACTGCTCGGGCCCTTAAATACAAACCCATTCTTTGGATAGAGTCCTGGCCTGGTCATTTGTGTGGAGGACAAGTCCATCCTCGGTTGCATACTAAAATGCAAGTTAGAACAAAGAGGTCAAAAGATGGACAGCTTGTCACTATGATGCTACTTTAACTAAACACGTCAACAAAAGAATAACACTTAGATCGCAGGAGATGACACTGTTACAAGCCACACACATGGACACGCAAGGCTTCACTCATTACATGTCAAAAATCCCTTCTAGGAGGAAGTTACATTGGATATATGGATTAAAAACTGAGACACACTAGGCAGTGGTGGCGTACGCCTTTAATCCCAGGACTCCGGGAGGCTGAGGAAGGAGGATCTCTGTGTGTTCGAGGTCTATAAGACCTAGTTCCAGGACAGGCTACAAAGCTACAGAGAAACCTGGCCTCAAAAAACAAAACACCCCCCCCCCCAAAAAACTCACAACAACAACAACAAAACATCAGACCACAATCAAGGAAGAGCAAATCTGATCTTTGTGATATATATATATATATAGTTTGTTTGCATGTACATCTGTAGACCAGAAGAGGTCACTGGATCTGATGGTTATGAGCTGCCATGTGGGTGCCTGGAATTGAACTCGGGCTCCAGGAAGAACAGCCTGTGAGCCATCTCTGCAGCTCAGAATCTGA
>NW_026067897.1:5366776-5399204 GCF_014885135.2 Alexandromys fortis | reverse complement strand
GATCACTTTGTCAGGCACTATACATTAAACTCCCAAACCCAGTGAATTTTAAATAGTTTTAAATTTGAAATAAACTACTGAAATAAATTCTCAGTTGAATACTAAATAAAAAAATTTTTTTAAATATTTATTTATTATTTATTATGTATACAATAGTCTATCTGTGTGTATGCCGAAGGCCAGAAGGGGGCACCAGACCTTACTGCAGATGGTTGTGAGCCATCATGTGGTTGCTGGGAATTGAACTCAGGACCTTTGGAAGAGCAGGCAATGCTCTTAACCACTGAGCCATCTCTCCAGCCCCTAAATAAAAATTTTTAATGAGTCATCGAAAGACCCAAAGTCAGAATGTTGGAAAGGAAGCTAGATTTATTTAAAACTCAAGGCCCTTGAGAGCAACGGCTAAGGAAAACAGCAATGAGAGTCCCCAGGAGATGAGCAATCCACCATCCAAGATGCCAGTGTCTTCAATTCCCTGCCCTATCGGCCCTCTAACAACTGTCAGATGCTGTCAAAGCATCTGACCCTCAGAATTCCGCTCCCTCTCTATCCCGTAGCCTAGATCCAAACTACATATAACCTTTCTTTTTGTTTGTTTATTTTTCGAGACAGGGTTTCTCTGTGTAGCTTTGGAGCCTGTCCTGTAGACCAGGCTGGCCTTCCACCTGCTTTTGCCTCCTGAGTGCTAGGATTAAAGGTGTGCACCACCACACCCAAAGATAATGTGTTTCTAAAATGACATTTGACACCAAGTTTTATATTCATTTAAAAGATAAAATTGGACACCATTGGCAAACTTCATTTATTCAACCAATTATTTCCTGGATATTTGCTTACTATGTAAGCATATAAAATTAATCAGTAATCATAATCCTATAAAGTTCACCAGAAAGAACCAGAAATAATGTTAAAATATGTCATTAAGATTCACAACAGTAACCAGCACTGAGATGCATTCCTATAGTCTCAGCATTTGGAAGACAGAGACAGGTGATCTCTGTAAATTCCAGGCCAACCTGGTCAAAAGAGTGAGTTCCAGGCCAGCCAGGGCTAGACACTTAAATCCTGACAGAATAGAAAAAAAAGGAGGGGGGTGGAGAAGAAGGGAGGATGATTCTAAACAAGAGCAAATAAAAACTGTCCAATAGCAATCAAGTACACTGCAGGCAAAGATAAACAGTCTCTACTCAAGGGAACAGTTCTGAAGAGGCCATCGACAGACGTCACCACCTGTGGCAGAGACAAGGCACTCAGGAGCCCACAGGAACCAACGGTTACCTGAAGAGCCAACAGCAGAGAAGGTGGACTATTGAAATGGTAGCAGGAAATCTAAGTTTTATGTAGGAATGAGAAGAAACTGGGTTAGGTATAGAGTTGAATTCGTGTCTCACAGCTTGAATTACTGAAGGGAGGAGACACTGGAACTATAGGTTGGGATGAATGAGTTCCAAAGCCATCCCAATTTGATGATCCAGTTTATAGATTCTAAGTCTTCAGCAGGTGTGCCGTACGTGCCTTTAAGCTCGGCACTAGGGAAGCAGAGCCCGGAGGATCACGGTAAGTTATAGGCTAGCCTGATCTACATAACTGTAAGTTATAGCCAGCCAAACTACAGGAGAGTGTCTCTCAAACTAACTTAATAAATAAGAAAATAAGAGTAAGCTCCAAACACTTCCAAAGAGCAAAATATCTAGAAGAAATAAACGTACCATCACGGTGCTTCTGATTACAGCAGATGAATCTAACTCTGATGACTCTAGGAGCTACTCAACACGAGTTATTTCTGAACAACGCCAGATTTTTAAAGTTTTAAATCTTTCTCACTTTTTATTTTGCACATGTAGGTGCATACACACAGGCATGCTTAGGTGGAGTCAGAGGCTAACTCTTGGGGTTGGTTCTCCAGCTCGAGGGCTGAGACACTCAGGCTTGACGACAGGCACCATTGCCCTCTGAGCCATCCTGTCTGTCTGTGTCAGAACTTTCATCACAAATCTAGACGTAATCCTAATTATGTGTTTGGGGGAAATCAGTATCTATAATTGCCAACCATGGTACTTTTTACATAAGATTAATTTTACTTAATCTCATTATTATTGTATGTGTAGGGCGGATTAATTTTACTCAGTATGAAAGCAAATGAAATTAGTTCAAACCAAGCTAAAACCATTAAGCCCAGCTGGCCATTAAACTTGAAAATTCTTCAGAGTCTCTACAAAGGAAAAATACAAAAGTCAAAGTATTTTCTTCATAAGACTGAGTAACCTTTTCAGTTCACTTCTAGTAAAAACTGTTTAATTTGCCGATTGGTGGTGGTGCACACCTTTAATCCCAGCACGCGGGAGGCAGAGGCAGGCGGCTCTGAGTTCCAGATAAGCCCAGTCTACAGAGAGAGTTCCAGGACAGGCAGAGCTATACAAATGAAACTGCCTCAAAAAATCAAAACAAAAAAGCAGAACCACAGAAGGCTGTATAATTTAATCAGAGGAGGAGGAGGAATGTAAGGTCCTTCAGAAACTGAATAATCATTTGGAGAGAGATACTGACTGACCCATCGAGACCCCGAGTTCTTACGGAAGAAAAGGCAACGTTCTTCTCACTGACAGAAGCTGTCCTTAGGACAGTGAAGGAAAGAGGACAGTATCTGCTCAGGCCAGGAAGACTTCAAGTTACTGGTTTGTATACTGCAGAAGTGTCTTTGACTTTAATCAAGTGACTTCAAGAAGGACCGGGGTTTGCTGAGATGAACTGGGAAGAACAGATTTTATCCGCTGTTACAAACCTGTTGCCAAGAAAGCTTGTTCTTAAAGTCAGAGACAGTGATGGGTGCAGGCACAGGCAGGATGGAGAGCAAAGCCAGAGGCAGCAGAACCAGGTCATTTCGTGGAGGCCATGCGCCCCCTCCAGGTCAAGGCCTTGAACAAGTCTGTTAGTTGGGGGTAGGTATCTGTTTTCTTTTTCCAAGGTTATACAGAGATTTTCCCCAAAGCCATTAGAAGAGGCTTCCTGGTTTTGAAATACTCAACTTGAAACTCCACGTTTAAATGTCCATTTATTGTTTGCAGTACTGGAGACTGGACAAGCAGTCTACCACTAAGCTGCATACTCCTACAACCCCTTTTATTTATCTAAATGGTTTCAGATGACATTTACTTATTCTGTGTGTGTCTGGGAAAGTGCACATGCTGTGAAGTCAGAAAACAACTTCCACGAGTCAGGTCACAAGGTTTGGTTGGTAAGCACCTTCTTAAAAAAAAATAAAATACATTAAAATAAAGTTGGTGTGGTGGTGTATGTCTTTAATCCCAGCACTTGTAAGGCAGAGGCAGGCGAGTCTTTTTTAGTTCAAACCTGCTCTACAGAGTGAGTTCCAAGATAGCCAGGGCTGCATAGTGAGACTCTATCTCAAAACAAAACAAAATTTTATTTTATGTATATGAGTCATTTGCCTGTGCACCCCTGATGCCCTCCTGAGGCCAAAAGAAGGCACTGAATCTCTGGCGCTGGAGTGACTGATGACTTCAGTCACGTGGGTTGGTGCCCTCCACAAGAGCAGGAAGCCCTAGCTGCCAGCCAGTCACCTCTCAAGCCCCACTCTTATTTATCTACTTACTTACTTTTGTGGTGCTGGCTGGAATGGAACTCAGATCTGCCTACCTTTTTGTACGATTAAAGGCACACACAACTTTTTTTTAAGTCAAGGAATTAAAAGACCGTTCCAAGGAAACCGCCCCCTTAGCAAGCCTGCTGCTTATGCACACACCTGCAATCACTGTGCCCTCAGGAACTTCCCCATGGCACACGGGATTACAGGGAAAGAGGATTATGGGGCAAGAATTATGACAGCAGAGGAAAGTCCTAATTTTGTCAAGAGGATGAGCCTGGAGCTAGGCCCTCAACAGAGACTCGATCTCATGCCTCGACAAGAAAACCCACGAGCACAACAGGCACACATGTTGCAGAGAACCAATTCCATTCCTAGCTGCGTTTTTCTCAGCAAACCAATTTTAATATAAGGGCACTGAGGATTGTTCTTCCTCAAGCTACTGACCTGGTAACCTTGGAAGAAGTTAAGAATTTCCTTAACTCCAGTATTGTAGGCCAGGCCCTGCACTCTGACCACCGTGCCGGGCTGGGGCGGGACACTGCTAAGATTGGCGGCTGTAGGGAAGTAGCCAAGACTATTAGGCGAACCTGGGGGGCTAAAGGGAGAGAAAGCACAGTGAACTGACAGGAACACACAACGCTGCGTATTTACTCTAAAACACATTACTTAAGAAGCTGACGCTTTGAAGGTGATGTTCTTATCCTTCGACGAAGTACCTTTCCTGAGAGAGGTTAAGAATGCCAGAGGTTCTGCCTCACGTTGCGACAGCGGCCAGTGGAGAGGAAGTGGGGTTAATGCAGGATCAGGATTAGATGCAGAACTTTCCCTCATCTCTCAGGTTCTCAAAGCGAGAGGAAGAAGAACTAAGCGGTCTCAGCCACTCAACCACCTCCAGAGCCCAAGTCCCTGATGGTTAAGGGAGCCGGTTTTAGGCATGAAGAAGAGGCTTGGCTATGAGGGACTAAGGGGGAAGCACAGCCAGAGACTGACAGTCCACAGTGAATGCTCCCGAGAGCCAACAGCTCCACCCACGTGCACAAGGAAAGCAGAGCACAAGGACCAGCAGAGCAGATCACACCCGGGCAATTTCTGCCAACACGACTCTTTAAAAACAGAAAAGGGAGAGGGTTAGAAGGACACAGAAGAAGCGGAACTGATCACCACTGGAAGGAGTGAGGCCCCCATGCATTTTCTGTAGCAATCTCCTCCACGAAGCACAGTGCCTACCTGACGTGGGACCTCTAGCGACCATTGGATTAGTCTCATTAATTAACTCATCAATCAGCTTTATGAGATTCCCACCCCATCAGTTCTCTACAACTGGAGGTCAGATAATTACAGTTTGAAATATGAACAGGAACTTTTTTTTTAACCCAGTCATAAACTTAAGAAGCAATGCTGATTCCAATTTCAGACTATGAACTTCCAGCCACTTCCTGTGGAGGTAATTAGTTGTACATTTCAGAGAAGCCACCTTACATGACAGTAACAAACAAGTTACCAGATGAGCCTCCAGCCATAGATGACAGGAATTAGCCCAGAAACCTTCCCTCTGCTGTTACACGGGGACGATCAACACCTTCAGTTCCCAGGCCGTGATTGAACATTCAATCACTCCCAGGATTCCGTGACATTCTCTTACTCTTATTATCTTATCACTTATTAAATATTAATAATAAGTGGAAACAGCATTGGGCATCCATCCCCAAACCTTTTAAGTCTCTAAATCAGTAGGTGTCAACTATGTGACAAATTTGAATAGCCCTGGGAGACCTTCACACTTCTGGTAAGAACCCTGCCTACCCACCCCTCCAAATTACAAATCAAAGACTCGAGAAAAGTCAAATGTCCCATGATTGTACCAACATTTTAAAACAACCCGAGACTTTAATAAAAAACAAGATTGAAATCTCTGCAAACATTAGAAATGGGGCGTATGCCTAACTGAATCTAAGGCTCTGACCACCATTCAAGCCAACGCCTCCGTGTTTTTACAGAGGTGAGAGAGACCTTAAAGTTAAATAATTTCTTACTAGGGCTGGAGAGATGGCTCAGAGGTTAAGAGCATTGCCTGCTCTTCCAGAGGTCCTGAGTTCAATTCCCATCCATCTATAATGAGGTCTGGTGCCCTCTTCTGGCCTGCAGGCATACATGCAGACAGAATATTGTATACATAATAAATAAATAAATAGACATTTATAAAAAAAATTTCTTACTGAAAACATCAGCACAGTGTCAAACTAGAAAACCACACTGATCTCTCAAGTTCAATATTTTCTACATATTTAACCAGTATTCAGTGAGTGTATTTGTTTATATCAAATATCTGCTATGCTGAGTGTAATATACAAAGACCTCTCCATATACATCAATACAGCCTGGACTCCTGTATAAAGGATATGAAAGTCTTGTCGTGTCCCCAGCACACTTATTTTCATACACTGTCCTATCACATTTTTTTTATTTTATGTATACAATATTCTGTCTGGTAAGGCCAGAAGAGGGCGCCAGACCTCTTTACAGATGGTTGTGAGCCACCATGTGGTTGCTGGGAATTGAACTCAGGACCTTTGGAAGAGCAGGCAATGCTCTTAACCACTGAGCCATCTCTCCAGCCCCCCTATCACATTTTATATAAAAATTCAGACGGGGTCTCTGGTATCTTCAAAATCTATTCAAGATAGAAGCAGATAATGAGCCAGGGAGACAGCTTAGTGGATAAAGGACTTTCTGTCGAGTCTGATCCCTGGGACCCACGTGGCGGAGAGAGACAGGGCACACGTACACACATTCAAACACAAAATGAATATAGGTAGGAATTAAATACAGCAGGGCTTCTTAAACAAACAAGTAGTCACCGTAAGGGCTGATGGCTCACTGGATAAATGACTTGAGTTCGGCCCCTGAAACCCACACCGAAGTGCAAAGGTGACAGTTGACTGCACAAAGCTATCCTGATTTCCACACCTGCGCTACGGCATGTGCAACCCTTGCCTGCACACACACACACACCCGCGCATGTACAATTCAACGTGTCTTTTAAGAAGCGACGATCTGAAATTTAACATTATAAAGGACAATAAATCTGCTCTCAAAATAGCAACCATTCCAATAAACTTATCCCAACTTCAAGTTCATCTAATTGTTCTTTCAGTTTTTCTAGACAGAGTTTCTCTGCAAAGCACTGGAAGTTTTGTCCTTTTCCTAGCGACCTTATTTATAGACACCATCCTATTGTATTTTATTGCTTTTGCCCAAATAGTTTCTATAAATTTGGAACTCACAAAGCAGACAAGGCTGGCCTTGAACTCATAGAGATCCTCCCACTTCTGCCTCCCGAATGCTCGATTAAAAGTATGCATACCAGTTGGCTTCTAGTTTCAATTTTCATAACTGTAATTACCGATTATATTCTATTTTTTTAACAGGTAGGTGGTTTCTTTTTTAATGATTTATTTAACTTTATGTTCATTGGTATGAAGGTGTCAGATCTCGTGGAACTTCATTTTCAGACAGCTGTGAGCTGCCATGTGGGTGCTGGGAACCAAACCCGGGTCCTCTGGAAGAACAGTCAGTGCTCTTAACCGCTGAGCCATCTCTCCAGCCCCCAGATTATATTCTAGAAGCCATAAGGAAACTCAAGGAACCTGTCTATCTTGAAGAGTTTTCTATCAACCTAAAAATTCCAAGATTTTAAAAGGATTATTCAAATAATCATCAGCAAAAATCAATAAACTTTTCAATAAAATTGACAAACATGTACTTATATAGTAAACTAAAAGAGTTACTAAAAAAACCTAATAGACTAATAAGTCGGGTCATTTTAAAGAACACAAACTTCAATTGCTTTTCTATATATAAAAAATACCACCACCACAATAAAAAACAATTCTATTTACAGGAACATCAAAAGGAACATTCCCAGGGACAGCTCACAAAAGCACAGGAGTTGGATGTATCTATAAAGCTCGGGCTTGGGGCCTGTAATCCTAGCACTTGGGAGCTGCAGGCAGGAGCACAAAGTCATCCTTAGCTGCACAGCAAGTTGCAGGCCAGCCTGGGCTAGGGGAGATGTTACTTCAAAGACCTACAAGCCAGGCTGATACACAGAAACTTGAACTCCACTCCCTGAGCCGGGGAGATGTTTCGAGTGACAAAAGCATCTGCTGTACCTGTCCAGTTCCTGGAACACACATAAAAACCTGGATGCGGTGATGCAGATCTGTGACCCCAGCACTCTCAGGTGAGATTAGAAGTAGAGATAGAAAAATTGGCTCAAAGCACTGTGCTAGTTAGCCTGAGGTCCACTGTCCAGAGGCAGGGACAAGGAGACCCTGCTTCAACAAAGTGGAAGCAGAAACTAACTCCCAAAGACTTTAACCTCCCAACCTTAATATTGACAGGAGCATGGGTACACCCACATGGAATCTAAAAAAAAGAAAAGGCTCCATCACCAACTTTGAAAATTAAAAACGGCTAAAGAGCTTGCCCAGTATAGCCCATATCTTTTTATTTAAGATCAAGTAAATAGCTGAGGCTAACTCCAAATTTGTAATCCTCCTGCCTCAACCTTCTGAGTGTTAGGATCATAGACATTGTAAGTTTCCATGTAGCTCAGTGGCAGAGAGGAAGTTTAACTTAGATTGTCTTTAACCTCAACATGTGCTCTGTGCACACACACTATTTTTTTCTTTTTGGTTTTTTGAAATAGGGTTTCTCTGTGTAGCCCTGGCTAACCTCAAACTCGTAGAGATCCACCTGCCTCTGCCTCCTGAGTGCTGGGATTAAGGGCATGTGCCACCATGTCCAACTACATACAAATTTATCATACAGTAAAACAAAGAAATAAAAACTAATAAAATTCAGTTTGTTAAGCGGCTATGAAACAACACAACTTAGATCCCCACCCAAAATCCTACAAAAAATTAACTCCAATTGCTGTAACTGGCAAACGGCTCAATCCCAAGAACCCAAGTAAATGAGAACAAGCTCATTTCTGGCCGACACACACACAAGCCTATACTCCCACACCACACATAGGCCCACAGGTAAGGGTCAAAAAATTAAAAAGAGCAAACTCAAATTGAGTCATTTATCTAAATAGGAAAGCTAAAAATATAAAAACGCAAGGAAACTGTAGCAAGCTTTTGAACCTTATGTTTAGATTTGATGTCAAAAGCGGAGTCAGAAAGGTAGAAATAGATGAACACACACACACACACACACACACACACACACACACCCATCCACCCCTGTATGTATCTCAAAACAAGTCACACCCTTTGGGCTGAGGAGGTACCACTATCAAGATGCTTGCCATCACCAAGAGGATGGAGTTCAATCACCAACACCCACAGGATAGAAAAATCTAAAGCACACAACTTCAATTCAGAAATTCCATGCCTGAATCCTCGTACAGAAGTTAAATATTAAAGATGAACTTTGGAACACAGAGAAAATTAAAAGCTCAAATGTTTAAAATTAAATTGTTATATTATGCTGTGTGCGTGCTTGAGGGTATGGCGTTATCTCCACAAGACAGAGTTTCTCTGTGTAGTCCTGGAATTCACTAAGTAGACCAGATTGGCCTTGAAATCGGAGATCTGCCGACCTCAACCTNCTCTGTGTAGTCCTGGAATTCACTAAGTAGACCAGATTGGCCTTGAAATTGGAGATCTGCCGACCTCAACCTCCAAAGTGCACCACCACGCCTGTCATCTGGATAGTTTTTAAAAAAAGAAGCAGGTACATATTTAAAAATACAGACTTGTGGGGACTGGAGAGATGGCTCAGAAATTAAGAGCACTGGCTGCTCTTCCAGAGTTCAATTCCTAGGAACCACATGGCGGCTCACAAGCATCTTATAATGAGATTGAATGCCCTTTTCTAGTGTGTAGGCAATGCAGGCAGAACATTGTATATATAATAAATAAATAAATAAATAAGCCTAAAAAAAAAAAGAAATATACACGTGTATGTTTTTAAACTAATAATGACACTTCTGGGCTAGGCAGTATTCGTGAAGAAAGTCTTTTACCCATTATACATTTATACTTTTCGACTTACTAATTAGCATAACCAAACCTTTTAAAACTACTAGCTAAGAAAGTATTCATCCAAAAGCAGGGTCCCAAACTTACAGAATTGATTAAGTCATGAATGTTAGTTCTTCTACCTTTGGCATTTCATTCAACACTCACAGACTCATTTCTAAGAGATTCCTTCTTACAACAAGGCCCAGGCAGTGAGTCTGTAACAGAGGTGACTTTGGACACACTTTTCACACAAAACCACATCAGCGCTCGTCATCTTTCAGTTCCGACACTCTGAAGACGTAAAGAGGCAGAAAAAGTGTCCTGATATCAGACCCCAACGACGACAAGCATTTACACAGGGTCTACAGGCCAGCAGATCTGAGCACTCATGTACACGGAGACAGTGGTACTGCCCTTTGCACACTAGGTGAGCGCTTCCACGAACACCTCAGCCTAACCCTTTCTGAGCCATTCTCAGCCCTTTAATGGACAGCTTCCAAGGAACCGTCAGGGCTTTATTCCTGTTCTTCCTCCCAGCAGATTTTCAGTAGCAGATGAGCCCAAGACTCAGGTTCAGCAAGTGTAACTGACATTCTGGTTCCCTGCTGGAGACTCCACCGTGAAGGGGATACAGCAACAGGACAGCGGGGAGAGCGCAAGCTACCTTCAGGCCGTTACCAGAAGCACCGTGTACAGATTGGTAAATACCCCTAGGACCAGTCTGAAGATCTTCGGCTGAAAATAAACCCTGCTGTCAACATTTTGTTCTCGTCAAGCACCTATTGCTTGACATAAGTTTGATACAAATAAAGAAAGCTTACTATTGGATAAACAAAAGTACTGAAAATTTTTTAAAATTGAGGATTAGGCTGGGCAGTGGTGGCACAGGCCTTTCTTTATTCCCAGTACTCAGGAGGCAGAAGCAGGTGGATCTCTGAGAGTTCAAGACCAGCCTGGACTACAGAGCAAGTTCCAGGACAGCCAGAACTACACAGAGACACTACCCTGTTTTGCAATACCAAGAACCAAACACCAAAAAACAAAACAAAACAAAACAAAACTCTTGACGAATAGAACTGTTCCTTATATATCCAAATTAGAATCATAGGCACAGATATAAAACGGATTCCAAAAATCTTCACCAATTACATCATTTTATAAGATGCAAGACAGCCAACTTTTGTCCCATCCCTGGGACCACACAGTCTCCAAGTTGTTCTAACTTTCTCATGTGCACCCTGGCATGTGTGTGTGCGAGCATAATTTTAAAGAGATATAGATTTGGTACGGTAGCACACACCTGTACACCCAGCAGTTTGGGAGGCAGAAGCAGGAGAATTACTGCCATTTTGAGGCCAGTATAGATAGCACGGAGTACGAAGTGAGACCCCTGTCCTTAAAAATATAAAGGGAGGAACAGGAGGAAGGAAAGAAGCTAACGAATAAAAAGTACTGACATTAAGATAGAGCTCCCGACTCCCCAGGATTATTCTTTCCATTACACAGTTCCACCTCCCAGGAACTGCCTCCAGCCGAAAAGCAGCAGAGACATAAAACATGCAAACCCTAGGAAGACACGGATCAATTTCATTCTGGGTTTGTTTACAGTATGCATATAAGGAGCAGCAAATACAAGCACTGGGATATTTAGAGCAACTATATTTATTACGGGCTAACATTCAAACCTAAAAGAATACAATCGCCCCTATTGAGTTATTCTGTTTCGTGATTCATTTCCATGTTGGTAGCACCTGATCATAAGGACATAGAGCTACTACCCACGTGATCATAAGGACATAGAGCTACTACCCACGTGATCATAAGGACATAGAGCTACTACCCACCTGATCATAAGGACATAGAGCTACTACCCACCTGATCATAAGGACATAGAGCTACTACCCACGTGCAGTTCAAACAACAGGAGACAGAGCCGGGAGAGCTGAACTCACGGGCAACCTAAAGACCGTGCTAGTCACATACTGCAAATAAATAAACTTCGACCCATTGGTCAGAGATGTGACCGGAAGCTGTGGCCGGCCACGCTAACCTTCAGTAAGGGAGACAGTATTCTTTTGTGAGCTCACACACTGGTTGTCAAAGGAGTCTTTGTCTCTGCCCCTGTTGTCGCTTCCTGTGGAGCCTTACCTGGGGTAGTAGGCTGTGTAGTTCATGAAGAGCTGAGTACCTGCCGGGTAGTATGCTGTGGAGGGCTGCAGTGCCCGGGGACTGAAGAGCAGAGATGGCTGATAAATGGCAGCTTCGGTAGGGATCACGGCTGCAGGAGCAGGGAACGTGTAGGAAGGAGGAGACAGGCCTAAACAGAGAGGAGAGAGACGCTCTGAGTCACACTGGTAACAGCTGCCACCGGTGCCAGCATTCGGGCTGTGGTCACTCTTCCACCTCCGTATCTGTGAAGATCACTCGTGTGTGTGTGTGTGTGTGTGTGTGTGTGTACCTGTGTGAGTCAGTGTACAATACGTGCATGCAGGAACCTTTGGAAGCCGGAAAAGGGTGTTAGATCCCCTAGCACTGGAGTTAGAGGCAGCTGTGAGCTGCCATGTGGGTGCTGGGAACTGAAACCAGGTCCTCTGCGAGAACAGTGATGCTCCTAACGCTGATCCATCACCCTGGCCTCAGCTACACATTTTAAAAGAAAAATCACCACAGTTCTTTATATCCCAAGCAACTTCCATCTAATTTTTTGGATGTTTTTGCCCTTTAGTATGACATGAATCAAAGAGATTAGGATAAAAGGATGTACCATATATTACACTAAAGCTGTTCCACGGGGGATAAGATAAACTGTGTATTATCTTCACCTAAAGGCAATCCAAAAATTAGGCTTTGAAGTTAATCTACACCTTCAGACCTATAAAAAAAAAAGTCCAACTAGGAAACAGTCCAGAGGAAAGAGCTGGGCATGGTGGTGTACTCAAGAAGCAGAGGCTAGGGTTATGGTCATGACATCAAGTCCCAAGCCAGCCACCAGGGCTACAGCATGAGACCCTGTGTCCAAAAACTAAACCAAACCATACCCCACATAGACAAAAGTGGGTCAAGTTTTTAACAAATTTAATCTAGGGCTGAGAGTGTAGTTAAGTGGTGGGGTAGGGGCTCAGCCTGGGTTAGGCCCTGGGAGGAGGAAGAGGGAGTTCCTCTATCTTCTAGTTACCCTGCACTTTCCGTGTTCTCAGACTCCCTTACATTGGAGCTGCTGGTAGTCACGAGCTTTCCCAAGTAGCCTGACCACACGAGCTAGACCGTATGCACTGGATGGAAGATGGATAGCTCAGCTGACAGAAATCTGGGGTCAGCAGACTGAGATCCATTAGATCCTGTGACTGGCACAGCCCCAAGGGGTAACTTCACAGGAAAATCTCCAAGACGAATTTTGGCTTTCCTCGCTCTTAAAGAGTTTCTCCTTCATTATGAAGAATATGGTGAGCAGTTATGATCATGGACTTCCGGTTCAACATCTAAGTAAGTACGTATGTATATACTTATCTATTACAGTACCAGGGGCCCAGCCCAGCTCTGAGCACGTTAGGTAATTACGTCGGCAGCCCTTGAACTTTTGAGATAGTCTGATTATATGGCCCTGGCTGGCATCAAACTCATAACCCTTTTGCCTCAGCCTCCCTAGTGGTGGGACTCACATGTGTACAATCCCACCTGGCAGTGAGTGGAAACTCCGCTCATGTGAGACACGTCAGGCCTATGGCATACTCAGTGACGGAGTATGTGAAGGGTCTGGGTTCAGTCCTCAGCACCACACACACAAACCCCAAGATCTGAAGCACCATAGAACACCGTGTAGCTGTGCTCCTAACTGGTTTGCAAAATCATCAAGAAACTCATGATGTAAATGCTACATGCTATGAAGACACAAGCAGAGGGTGAGCCTGCAGCTCGGCGGGACTGTCCTTGTCCAGCACGAGCAGACCCTCAGTCTCATCTCCAGCAACACAAAAGAAAAAAAAACATATATTCTGTTTCAAAACAAAGAAAAGTAAAATAAAAATTGACAAGTGATGAGAAGACCTGGGCATTCCTCAAGTGGCAGTATGGCTAGTTCTTACTTTCCTAAGAGAAGAATCAGGTGCATCTATGCATTGGAGGGGGGGGGGGGGGATCCTGAGCTTGGCTGCTCTGGAACTAGATATGCAGTCCAGCCTGGTCTCAAGTGCTGTGCCTCCCTGCTGGCATCAAAGGTAGCACCATCAGGTCCGGATGACTTCTAGTGAAACAAGGTGCTGTACGGTATGAAGACATTACCAGCATTTTCTTTTGCCAAATTCATCAAGAAAGTCTTCAGTGGGAAATATCAGCCCCATCAATATTTAAATTGCTTTAAGTCTTTGAGATTAGATTTAAAAAACAGGCAATTTCTATAAGTCTTGTGGTTGTGGTATAGTTAGGCAGTCAGTCACCTAAAGGTGGCAGCCCAGAGGGGCAGAATACAAGCACACGTTCACCAAACTTCTGACCTTTAAAGAAATCAACTCTTCTGCTACAAAGAAACATGACCAAATTTTAGGAAAAAATCTTGTCTTCATTTTCGAAAAGCATTAAAAGTAACCAAAGATGCAGAAACATATTCTTTTTTGGTTGTTGTTTTTCGAGACAGGGTTTCTCTGTGTTAAAGGAGCCCTGGCTGTCTTGGACTCAATTTATAGACCAGGCTGGCCTCAAACTCACCAAGATCCACCTACCTCTGCCTCCTGAGTACTGGGATTAAAGGCATGCACTACCATTTGCCCAGCTGCAGAAATATAGTCTTCAAAAATTGTTAATAAAGACTAGGTCTTCAGAAATACAATTTTACATGAAATAGGATTTAAAATTCCTCCTTTGCTAGGTGAAAATTAGGGCTCAAACCTATCGTCCTAGTAGTATTCAGGAGGATGAGGCAGGAGCATCTGTGAGCTCCAAGACAACATGGCCTATATACTGAGCTCCAGGCCAGCCTGGTAGATAGCGAAACCTTGTCTCTAAACTCGAGTCTACAATAAACTGGACACGAAACAATGGGGAATGTTTCATGATATTTGATGGACAATCACTAAAGGATATTACGTTAATGTTACATTTACAGTGATTTATGGACAGAAGACATTCAAGTATTACCATAAAGTATTTTTTTACACTCAATCAAATTTCTAAAACCTTGTATCTCATTAACAATAAACTATTAGATATTCACCAACAGCAAGCAGCAGGTAAATGGAATTATTAGAGTTCAGGAATTCCAACGGGAAAAAAAGGATTAAGCCCCACCAGACATTCTACAAACAATTGAACAAGGTAACTGCCGCAGATCTCTCTTTGCTGAAAATAAAACTCAATGCCTATGAACTGCCCACTCTAATAGAACCCAGCAAACCAACCCGGTGCCCCTTTCCAGTTATCTTTGAACTATTATCCCAAGGTATTTAAACATATCCAACATGCAGGTTAAAAACTGCATTTTTTGAAAAGAGACTCGTGTCTGGAAACATCAGGTTTCCTTAGCCACTGACTAAACCTTGCTTCTAGACTACGGGGCTTATTCCTCTCCAACAGGATTCCAGACGGCTTGCACCCAGTTGCCAACGAGCAAGAGCACAGCTTGGAATTAAGCACTGATCCTGTGACCCAATCAAACGTTGGCCAAATCAATTACGCATTATTATATATAAATGTGGTTTACTAACTTGCTCATTCCGGATATCCTGGACAGCGACAGGCATGCTCTCCAGGGTATCATTTTGAAGACATAGTTGATGCTCAAAACAGTTAAGAATCCAAAATGGGCATCAAATCATCCTTCTTAAAGTTCAACGTGTAAAAGAATGGTGAATAAATAAAAAATAAAGACAGAAAGGGAGGGATCCAGCCAAATGTATATTTTACCTTTAAATGCGTATTAAATTATCTACATAGCCAGGTTGCTTCCCAGAGTCAGTGCTTATCTGGAGCACACTAAGCCTCAGAAACCAAATGCTTATCACTGGAAAAGCAAGAATATAATTTGAAAGGAGGTATGTGTAGCATCTCTAATTATGGGTGTCCACAACCAAGGTCTTAACTGATTACCAGATACTAGTGATTTCAGATGGGAAAGCCTTGTGTGACCCTCTCGCCTGCCTCAGGAAGAACCGAGTGTCGCAGAGAGCAGCTGAAGCACCTACCAGCACACAGCGTAGAAGAGCGCAGAGACCCAAGACAAACTTACATGGTAACTTACATGGCGGTGGGGATAAGCCATTTCGATTTAAAGTGCCCCCCATTAACACAAAGTTCATCTCCTCAGCTGAACACTGAAAGACTTCCACATATCTGTCCTTCATGACTTTTTTATGATACTTCTGCGCAGCCAAGAATGCTCTGTCTGCAGACTTCATCTGGATAAAGGCATCTCCTGACGGGCGGCCCTAGTGTGCGGGGGAAAAGCAGAAACAAAGGAGGCTGTCTCCTTCAACAAGGAAGTAAATGTCCCTCACAAAGCATGCCAAGGGACCAGCACCCAAGTATATGACTTGTGTAGCCACAAAATCTGGGTGACAGTGTGATCTGCTGAAATCTGATTTGGGCTTCGTTCCCTAATCACCAGAATGACCTACAAAGTCTTGACGAAAACAGTTCTGAGAGACATGGTTGAAAGCGATCCCTTGGGTTTCTGCTAAGTTAGTGTCAAATTTACAGGGCTTCCAGAGGTCTCGCTCGCTGTGACTGCAGCTTCAGAATGGAGGATTATATCGTGGATTTTTCTCCCTTCTGAAAAATCCGATTAAATATCATTTGATGAGAAAAGCTAGTAACATATCTTCCAACAGGAAACTAAATAAGCCTGTGGTTTCCTTTGGCTGTCTTGCTTCCTCTCTGACCTGCCACATCCTTTTAGCTTGTCCCTCACTGCTGGAGACTAGGGTATCTTGAGGGTAAGTCGGGGATTTGCAAGGTATGACACTAAGTGGCTAGAGGCCATCTGCAACGCTGGGAAGCCATTCCTTCCAAAATGCAACCTCTCTCTCTCAACCACTCAAAGAAGTACTCTGAGGTAGTTTTTGTTAGCAAAATTTCCCCTCTGGGGGGGGGGGGGGAATCAAGCCTCTGTTTGTGCTACATATACAAATCAAACACTTTGGCAATATTTTATCATCTGAACCACATTGGAGGGGGAAAGACGAGCAGTTCATAGGGCTCTTTTTAAAGTTAGTTCTCCAAGTCTCCTAGGGAACATTTATAATATTATACTGTTTTACAAATGATTACCATGCAAGTTACCATAATAGTCACCATACCAGGGAAATTAGCAACAAACCCAGTCCATGATGAAAACCCAAAATCTACCAGACAGATAAGAGCCATCATCAAAGGAGCATTTTCCCCCAGGTCATGGAGGTCAAATGAGAGGCAAATCTGTCTACTGTTGTTAATCAAAGGGTAATGGCCCCAAGGTTATTAGGAAACAGTAACTTGAAAGAAATAATTCCCTAGTGATGCCAAATAGTGGAGCTGCCCACCAGCAAAGTGGGCTTTAACTTGTCAGATTAAAAAGGTTGTGGGGCTTACACAGACAAAGTGTTAGAAGAACATGTGCTAGTGTAGAAGGCCGTGCAAGGGCTTGGAGCTTGTGACTACTTGTGCCCAGTAAAAAGGAAGATCATTACAAAAGTGAACAGACCCTCAAGTGGGAAGACGTGGGAAATTAGTAGTCAGAAAAAAAATGAGTATTTCTACTCTTAAGTCTGCAGAGAAATTGCTTGTTGTCCAAAATTAAATTCTTTGCTTTAACAGACTTGCTAAGTTTTAATCTAATGCTACTTAGTCTGTGAGTATTTGGAACTCTGTCCTGCTTGAGACAGCACAAGACACCAGTCTACTGCCCGGCACCTAAGCAGGATTAATTTTGTTTAACCAAAACTCAAGTAGCACCAAGCAAGTAAGTGCTTCCCGGCACAGGGAAGAATCCAGTCTTTCGTAGAAAAGCTTTGCGATTATTCCTGCTGCTGCTGAGACGAAGATCCACACCGACTGCTAAGGACTGCAGCTCTCCGGGTCCACATTCTACTGAGTGCAAGTGGACGCCTCACACACGTCTGTGGGTGTGAAGTGTTTCAGAACACTGGTGTGCTCTTTGCTTACATTTGGTCTGTGGCCACTCTCACACCAGAACTGCAGAGTTGAGCAGCTACAACAGGAAACGCTGGACACACTCATCGTATACTGATAATAAATGCTGATAATGGGACAGCTGAACTCCAACAATCGCACTAATAGCAGGTGGATTTTTAGAGTATATCTTAAAGATGTCTTATACATACAGCTAAATCTTCTCTTAAACACAATGTACAATTTTGGACTATTGTACTTATATCTTAGTAGAGGGGCGTGCTTGACCCCCAGAACAGCAAACCCATTTTCTAACAGTTAACTTACCTGGTGGTTCAACACCATGTGAACCCCATGCGTCCGAATATCTGTGGAAAACTCCCCCAGGAAGTCCAGAATGTCCTCAACGGTGGCAGCATAGGGAAGGCCTCGCAGACGAATACAGTCTCTTACATTTGTGGGGGGCACAAACTGCTGAGTTAGCACCGGGATCATGGGAGGGTTTGGAAGTGGAATCAGAGGGGCTGAAGAGAATCGATTCAGCACCTATATAAAAGGCAAAACACAAGGTACTTAAGAGTCTTGCTGCTCCTAACCCATTCTCCATAGTACCACTAACCTCACCAAGAATCCTGTTAGACCTGCAGGCCCTAGTGAGTGTGTTACCAGCTGTATGGCACACAGCAGAACACAGGAGGCCCTCAATCAAATCCTCAAAGGGGTAAGGATGCAGTGGGGCGTACTCATGGCTCCATGACACAACTATTATTAAATATGACTGTTTCTCAGGTTCCTTTGGGTGATTGATAAGGGCAAGGAAGTTTGAGAAGCCCTGATGAGGGGCTCATGCATCTCCTGGACAGCGCGACGCCCACTTCTGCCAAATACATGAAGTAAATTCACGCGCGGAACTACACGCCTGCTATCCCAGCCCTCAGGAAGTAGATACAGAAGAAGGGCTGCCCATTAATTTAAAGCTGCTCTGCTGTATATAGCGATTTTTAAGCCAGCCAGCGCTACATAGTGAAACGCCGTCTTTAAAAAAATAAATACAGTAAAATAAACTAAGGCACATACTCCGTATAATACAATGTACTCATTAGGCAGTGTCAATCTGGGTAAACGTATTTAAAAAGCTAGACATATTGCAAGATGTGGGCTTTTGTGGTAATTTATTCAACTTCATTTCATGAAGTACATTTAACATACAGTCATCCCTTAATATTGTCTTCACAGCCCAACTCTGAACTCACTAATGAAGTAAAGAGAATGGCCTCAGGAACCACCTTGCCAGTTTGAAAATATTTTTTATTAACTTCTTTCTCTCGTCTATGTGATTTCTATTTAGGAATCCACCCTCCTGGGACAGCCTGCACGCACCTGCTGCACTTCGGCCGCCGTGCTCCGGAAGAGCTCGATGTATCTTTTACCCAACAAGTCCTTGTGCTTCCGTAGGGCGTTCTGAGCGTATTCCTCACATGCGAAGAGCACAAAGGCATCTCCCGTCGGCCTACCATCCGGATAGGTGACGAAGAGGATGCCTTCCTTTCCCCCGGTGATAGGGCAATGCTGTCCGAAGAAGGCGACTACCTCCTCAGCGGTGGCGGTGAAAGGGAGCCCCCGCATGCGGACGATGACCTGATTTTCCTTGGAGAGGAACTGGGCTACCTCATTGGATGTCCCTAGAGAAAATGGGTATTAGAACACACAGGGAGAAAGAGTTAAGATAGCAATATGACCAAATTTAGAAAGGCAAATTCTCAACATGGTGTGTGTGATGCTGAGAAGCAGAGCCGGTACCTTACCATCAGGAGGCGTTCTACTGCCGAGCCTCCTCCGAGGCCTCTGGCAATGTTCTGAATTTACAGTTAAGATTTGCACCACCACTAGATTCATAATGATAATATCCTAGGACTCAGGAGTCCCTGCAGATTTGAATCTTCCCACAGCACTTTTCCAAAGCACCCCTCTGAGCCGGGCGATGGTGGCGCACACCTTTAATCCCAACACTCTGGAGGCAGAGGCAGGCAAATCTCTGTGAGTTCGAGACCAGCCTGGTCTACAGAGCTAGTTCCAGGACAGGCTCCAAAGCCACAGAGAAACCCTGTCTCAAAAAACCAAAATAAATAAATAAATAAATAAAAAAAAACACCAATAAATAAATAAATAAATAAAATAAAACACCCCTCTGAACTTCAGAAGCTGGCCAAACAAACCAGTGGTCACCCATTTGTTCTTCTCAAATAGAGTGCCATGGCACTGACAGACACACAGGTCCTGGGAGGGGATCCAGCTCAGTACTAGACTCTGTGCCTAGTGCACATGTCTTTGAGTTCCATGTCCAGCTATACAACAACAAAGGCACATACCCTCGATCCAGAACACTAATGTCACATCTTAGCTATCCTGTCTACCAGGGCATGACTTTATTCAAGTTATCTATGCCTTAGTGTCTATATCTGCTAAGTTAACTCTGCAAACTAGGAGAATGAATTAGGGTAATAAAGTGCATTGTGTTTATAATTGCTTCATTACCTCTAATTAAGAAACTTTCACAGAGAATGATGAAAATGCAAATGCCCAGTTCCCACATTCAACAACTCTGCTCCAAGCGCAGCACGGGACAGCAGCGCATGTGGAAGCGTGCACGGAAATGCACATCTGCAGCTCCCGCTAACACCACGGCTGGTCACACTAGGCAGACAACGAAACCCAGTTCATCTGTCCCAGTCTGCAGAGTTTACCATCCAAGGCCGGGGCACAGACGAACACAGCAACTCCAAATACACCATCTATGCCCCGTCCATGTCAAACAATGCTGTGAACTTCAGACACTTGAAGAAAGGTCAAGTCTTAAACTCTGAAGCCTTAGGATTTAGCCAAAGAAAGTAGCAGGAAAAGAAGCATACTAGAAAATCGGAGGAGGAGGATCCTTTTGTACAAAGTCTGACAACCGAAGAGATTTACTACTGCTGCACAACACAGGACTTTACATTTAAAGGGACCGAACTTAGGTCATCAGGTCCCGATCTAGCATAATCTGGCACCTTGACAAAAATCTATTGACGGCTTCCGTTCTAAGGAGACCCACCCTAAAGAACAGTACAAACAAAACTTTACAGCATACGTAAAAATAAGCTATAGGAGTCCTATAGGGATGTACAAAGACATGGCGTACATGCCGGGTGGTAGCAACACAGGGGCACACACCTTTAATTCCAGCATCCCAGGAGGCAGAGGCAAGCGGATCTCTGAGTCTGAGGCCAGCCTGGTCTACAAAGTGAACTCCAGGACTCCCTGGAGTCTCCAAGAGCTAGTTAAAGGACAGGCTCCAAGGCCACAGAAAAAGTCTCAAAAAACAAACAAACAAACAAAAAACCCAAAAAACAATAAAACAAAAACAACAACCTAAAAAAGATTTTTTTCCCCCTCTATTCTTATTTCTATGAATACCACATATCTAAAAATACTAGACCAGGACCTGATGACCTAAGTTCAATCGTCAGAGCCCACATAAAGGTAGAAGGAGAGAAAGAACCAAATCCAGACAATTTCCCCCCCAAGAAACTACCATGGTCTTGAGCACCGATGAGCTCAATAACTGAGAGAAAAATCTAGAAATAGACTTGTAATAGCCTCAGGCACTGCAGGCAGCTGCTTCCAACAGTTCAGAAACATTTCTCTCAAGAACTACCTTTCTCTCTGTATGTAACTGTACGTGAGTGCCCCTTTCACCTGTATATGGTCTCATTCTCAATGGCTATTTAGGCATAGTAGATTTGCTTAGGCCTTAGGGCAAACGTTACAGACCATTAAATTCACCAGCAGTATGGGAAAATTCTTCTCCCTATTTATAAACCAGCCCCCAGGTTTTACTTGGAAAGAAGCATTTATGGTCACAGGAATCCACTCGCAGTGTGTGCGCAAAACCTCAGGTTATCAATGAAGTATGTACTACCTAAGAGCAACCCACCTCCAGCAATCTTAAGAAAGTCTTCACCCGTTGCTTTGTAAACCTAAGAAAATAAAGAGACATTATAAAAACCATTTCTAAACCACCCATTGCACATTAGCGGTCAAGTGCAGCGGTCAGGGTGTTGGGCCGTGACGCGTACCTCGATGTACCGGTTCCCCATGTGATGTTTGTGCCTCTGCAGGGCTAGATCTCTGTGCTCCTCACTCACAAACCTAACCAGTGCTTCTCCGTTCCTCCTTCCCTGAGCATTCAGACAGAGGGCTGCACCTCCCCTTTGAAGGAAACAAAACAGAGGGCAGGAAGGGAGTGAGGACACACGACACAGAAAACCCGTTACTCCTCTGGGGTGGGGTGAAACAAAGAAAAACCAACTTGGCGATATTGAGTCCTTTGAAGAACCTGGCGATGTCTTGATCTGAAGACTGCCAGGGCAAGCCTCGGGCCCTCACGACTGTGTTGTCGTCAATGAGTTCCATCTTGCTGCTGCGAACCAAACACAACGTCATGTAGCGTAGTTGATGCCAAACAGGCTGCGTGGTGACGGAGGAGACCTGCTTCCCTTTGAGACCAGACTGACTTGCAGGTCCAACTTCTCCGGACCCTCACAACTTGTCTGGAAATGGCACAAAAATCTGTCCTGTCACTACAGAAAGATGGCTGGCTGTAGGTCTAGTATAGCTAGCTCATCTAGGAAAACGTCTATCAGCTGCGTAGCTCCTCGCCTGCTATGCACTCAAAAGCATCTCAGATCAGTTTACAGGAAGCAACTTCTTTCCAAACCCTTACGGCCTGACCTAGAAGGAAGAAGGTTTCTTTCTTTGTCCGTGGAGACAGCCCTTCAATAAATCATCCTGAAGGACCTTGAACTTGAGAACTTCCTACCTCAGTCTTCCAAGTACTAAGATTCCTAGCCTGAGACACCATACTGATGAGGTCAAGCAGTGTCTTTTTTTCACAGGTATCAAGCACACGTGTGGGAGTTAAATCCAGCCTGGCAGCAAGGATGGGAACGGAGCTACAATTAACCCACGCCTGGAGTGTGAGCGTGTGGTCAGAGGACTGTGTAAGTGTCTCCTTTGGCAAAGGGGAGTGCCAGGCAACACAGGGTGTTTATGGAAACACTTGGGAGTCTCCACACCTTGGTGAGTCACATGAAAAGCATCCACTATATATTTCGACCCTTTGAAGGTCTGTCTCCCATCCATATTTTCACTAATCCTAGGACATTTTCCTACTGAGTCTCTTTCTCTACAACAAAATTCAGTGCTAAGGTCTCTCTGACAGCAAAACCGGCAGTTTCTGGTTATCACCAGGTGCCAGACAGTCTCACGACAGTGACTGACTAGTTTAGCCACATCTACCTATGATCACTGAGATACCATTCCAGACTCCTCCCTAGGAGCTACTATAGTACATAGGTAACTTAGCCCAGGAACATTAAAACCCCTTTAAAGATCCACTGTTATTTAAGTGCATGTATGTGAGCCTACATGAATTTATGTGCACCATGTGCAGAGGCCAGACAGCATTTAAGCCCTTGGAAATGGAGTTACTGTGAACTGCCTGGTGTGGACTCTGGGAACCAAACCTCAGGTCCTCAACAAGAGCAGTAAGAACCCTTAAGAGATGACCATCATTTTTCCAATCGCTCCACAACTTCCAAATCCTATCATTTTTCTTTGGAAAGGTTAGACAGACATGAAGACTAATGTAAGAATCATATATTAAACAGCATATGCCTAAGCCAATTAAAGTAATTAAATACACCAACACTTCTAATTTTATTTTAATCTTCTTTTCTTTCTTCTCTCTCTCTCTCTCTTTTTTTTTTTTTTTGTAACAGAGTTTCTCTGTGTAACAGCCTTGGCTGTTCTGGGACTCACTCTGGCCTCAAACTCACAGAGATCCTCCTGCCTCTGCCTCTCGAGTGCTGGGATAAGGTGCGTGACACCAGCACTCGGCATCAAATTTTAACCTCAACCTACAAGCCTGCTTTAAGTAATAGTTTACTTGACAATAAGAACGTAACTAGAGCAGGGGGGTGGTGGCGCACGCCTTTAATCCCAGCACTCAGGAGGCAGAGGCAGGCTGATCTCTGTGAGTTCGAGACCAGCCTGGTCTACAGAGCTAGTTCCAGGACACGCTCCAAAGCCATAGAGAAACCCTATCTCGAAAAAAACAAAAAACAACAACAACAAAACCCAAACAAACAAACAAACAAAAAGAACGGTAACTAGAAGGTTTAATAAAATTAGGAAAATCTAGAGGGACTTCAAAAACCATGAGTAAGAACAAGTCTAAGGTTCAAGGGAATAGTAGACAACCACTCACCATGTACCACTTTCAAATTTGTAGTTTACTCTTTCTGGATCTGAAAACCTGTGATCTGAAAATGAGAAAACACAGTCATCATCCTGGCTACTGACGGCAAAGCCGGGCAAAGCGATCAGAGCCCGGCGCCGCGAGATCAATCACTACGGCAATACTCACTGTAAGGCTCTGAGATCATGGCTAAAATTATGTTCCCCATATCTTCAACTTGAGAGGCTCCGTATCGGGAGACGGAGTCATTCTTCTCAAAGTTTAGACCTGGGGGGCTGTTAAGGAAACATCTGGAGAAGTAAAGGCAGATTACTACTAGCCAGAGGTTAACCTGAAAGCCAGGGAAGTTCCTCAGGACACTTAGCATGACTGATTCTGAGCAGCCAGGACTCACCTGAAGTCCTCATATCTCCCTCTCTGTAGTCTTGCGGGAAAAGTTCAAATCACCCCATCCTAGGGCATTACCAATAAGAAAAGTTTGTTTACTTAGAAAACAACAAAGGCATGAGAAAACTGTGTGCACTCTGGGTCAAATCATAAAGCAACCAAGTTGATTCGAATTCTTTATCATTACCCATACAAGGCAATGACCAGATAACCTGAAGATAAGTCAAGACCAGGCCTAAACTTTGCAGTCTACACTTGACAATACCAGTGGCACAATTCCCATGCTTTTTTTTTAAATTTTTTTTTAATATCTACTTATTTATTATGTATACAGTGTTCTTCCTCCACGTATGCGCGCACGCCAGAGGAGGGCGCCAGATCTCATTACAGATGGTTGTGAACCACCATGTGGTTGCTGGGAATCGAACTCAGGACCTCTGGAAGAGCAACCAGTGCTCTTAACTTCTGAGCCATCCCTCCAGCCCCCCAATTCCCATGCTTTTACCCAGAATACTCACAGAGCCCTATGGGACAGCCTATCTTCAGCTGCACTCCATAAAACCCAAGTGCTTTCACAGCGGATTTTAGAAATAATTCAAGCACTCAGAACCAGCAACGTCATGTGTGTTTTGACATGGTGACCTCAATGCTGCCCGGGCTGGTCAGGACTCCAGGGCTCAAGCAATCCTTCTACTTCAGCCTCAGCGTGTCGAGAATGTAGGCACACACCACGACCAACCCTAATGCTCCTTGATCACACCAGGATACTTTCTGGGTAAACCAGGGCTTGTCTCCCACATTTTGTTTTACGTGTAAATCACAACTATTTTTTTTTTAAATTTAAGTATTTTTAAAATTTATATTGTATTTTAATTATTTTTGTGTGGCATTCGATGCGTGGGAGTACTTATGCCACAATCCACGTGTGGTAATTGAACTCGGGTCCCGAGGCACGGCAGCAGTCTGAGCTTCTGAGTCATCTCACAGGTCCGGAATACATTCTTAAAGACTTATTTAATGTGCTCTGGTGTTTTGCCTATATATACCCTGTGTGAGGGAGTCCATTCCCCTAGAGCTGGAGTTAGACAGTTGTGAGCTGCCACGTGGGTGCTGGGAACTGAACCCGGGGCCTCTGGAAGAGCAGCCAGTGCTCTTAACCACCAAGCCATCTCTACAGCCCAGACTATGGTTTTAGCAGGAATCATAGATGATACTATGGGAACTGCACCTGTTGACACCTAGCAGAATGTTTGCCTACACCATACTGTCCCCTAGCTGATAGTGTCCAAAGCTTAAAAAGTATTTGTAAAAAAGAACTAAAGGTAAGATCCCTCATGGACTACTTAGGGAAAAGTAGAATCCGAAAGTCAACAATTCAGAAGCTAGTCCATCAGTCGAGACCACAGTACTTCTTTCCCATCTGTTCCAAGTCTTTCCCCACCCCTCAGCCTCCCAATCCTTTCAGTAGAGACAGTTCCCAAGAAACTACTTAACCCGCTAAACTCCAGCTCATCTGTAAAGGCAACGCTGTGACAACCTCACCTTCTGGGGTCTGTGTGAAGACAAAGATAAAAAGACACAAAGTAGACATTTAATAACAGCATGTTGCCCTCTGTCTACACTGTAGTAAAGGCACGAAAACAGAGAAACAACAGTGCGTCCTCTGAGCCACCTCCTACAAGGAAAACACCTGAGCAACAGGTACAGTTCACTGTAGGCTAGAGAGTCCCGGGTGTTGACTCCTCCCCAAGCCTGCCGGGAACTACAGATGCTAACACCCCAGCTACTTCTGCAGAGCTGTGGCCGTCACCAGGCTGCGGCGCGTCTCTCTCTGGTAGGCCCATCAAGTAACCATCATCACTTCATGGCCACTTTCATCACATACAAAGAAGGTCCCTGACAAGAGATGGAACCTCAGTTTTTTGTTTCACATACAGGTTTGAGAGTTCTTTTTTGTTCTGTTTATTTGAGACAAACCTCACTGTGCAGTCCAGCTGGGATGGAACTTGCCTTCTGTACACGCTAGGAAATACCGCGCTAGCCTTGAACTCGCAATGACTCTGCTTCCTGAGGGCTGGGACTAAAAAGACATGAGCCACCACGTCCAACCAGGTTTGACATTTTCTAATCCTACTTCTAGTGATTTTAGTCTTCCTTTTCATAAACAAATCAAATATGCACCTATAAATAATTCTCTAGAAGCCATGTGTGAGTTTGAGACCAGCCTGGTCTATACAGCAAGTTTCAGAACAGCTAGGACTACAAAGAGACCCTGTCGTAAAAAATAAAGAAAGAAAGAAAGAAAGAAAGAAAGAAAGAAAGAAAGAAAGAAAGAAAGAAAAACAAAATGGGTTGAAGTGGGGAGGGGAACAGAGAAAAATGTAGAGCTCAATAAATATCAATTAAAAAAAACCTAGATACACAACATAACAAATCATAACCAAACTATTTAAAGGATCCCCACCCAAACAGGCATAGCCAAATAATACACATACATATGCATCTGTTTACAGAGGCAGAAGCAAAGACAATTAAAACGCACACACCGTGCCATCATCCGCCTCCTTTTCTCTTCACAACATTCCGTCAGGTAGGAGAGCAACACCCACAAAAGAAAGACCTAGGATTTGGAGATGTTCTCCAACTGCTCCTCTACGGTATGTAATGGGATTGGATCCTAATACAGCCGCACTTGCTGTACACACATACCTGCTCTAGGCTAAAAAGCTTCATTGACTTTGTTTTACCTCGAGCAATACTTTTGAGAAAAAAAATAAATTTATAAGTATGAGTCAAGGAGAGGGAGATCAAAAATAAAAACAAAGAGTCTCTTTCCCTGTTGAAATCGATTGGTAGCTGAAGAATCATTTTACTAAATTCTCATTTTCATTAGGAATACGGCACTGGCCTTTGGCTAATATGGCTTAATATAATACATCCCAACATATTTCCCTTTGTGCCATCACAGAGACCAGCGGCTGGAAGCCGTAACAACTTTTACAAGCCAATGGACCGGCTCCATGCCCAGATCACACCTCTTTACACATGTCTATCCCATACGCACCTCTTCAATCTGCTAGCTCCATTTCCTTACCAGAATCCAAACACAAACAACAAAGGGAGGGCTTCCCTTCTTGTCTTCTGTACACGCTAGGAAATACATATCTACTGAGTTACATACCTGACTCTAGGTGAGTTTGGGGATTCTTTTTATTTTTTGATGATTTCTTTTTTATTTTTTATGTGCACTGGTGTTTTGCTTACGTGTATGTCTATGTGAAGGTGCTGGATCCCCTCGATCTCGAGTTAGAGTTGTGAGTGGCCGTGTGGGTGCTGGGACTTGAACCCTGGTCCTCTGGAAGAGCAGTCAGCGCTTTTAACTGCTGAGCCATCTCTCCAGCTTGGGTTTTTCTAATGGTTTAGCACCAATACTTTCTTCCACCCAAGGCCTGTTATATTTTCAATTACTTGCTTCACGTCATGTCTTGAGAGAAGGTGAGATGAGCCTGAGCCTCCTGATCTCCTGCAGGGCTGGTCACGGGAGTGACTCACTGTGCCCTCAGGCAGCCGCAACAGCACAGACAGGCTCAGCCAGATTTACAAACCAGAAACGCCAAGAAGGAAGGAAGAATACAGCCTAGGACGGTGGGAACAAAACCCTACACGTTTCAAACTATACTGAACAGAGTGTCCAGACGAGGTTCAGCACCGTCGGTGCAACGGCCTGAAGGTTTAGCTCCTTTAAGCCCATCTATACTGGCAAACTAAACTCAGTCTTTCATGACACCACTGTAAAATACAAGTAGGAGCCACGGCAGGAAAACTTCTTACACCAGAAATATGCGGGAAAAGAATTTAAAGTCTTAGTTTAACAGCAATTACTCTTTCCAGGGGAGGGGGAAAAACAAAGATCTCTACCTACCAAATCCCACTTTCTGGAGGTATTAGCTTAATGAAGGACCAAGTAATGGAATTTCAAACAAACCTGATGAGTTGGATATACCCTACAAGTAGTGAGATGTAGGTAGGCACTGGGCAACAGAAGTGAATGTGGCAGCTTCCACCTGTGATCTCAGTGACGCGGAAAGCTACAAATGCAGGGTCCTGAGTCTGAAGCTACTCTAGTACCACAGTGGAACAGCATCTCAACAAGAGAAAACAGGTGTATTTAAGAGCTGGAGGGCAGGGAAGACTGGCACAGTGCTTGCCTGGTTTAATCTTCAGCATTGAAATAAGCAGAACATAAATAAAAGGTTTTTTTGTTCTTGGTTTATTTTTTTTAGCTAGAATCTCATTCTGTAGCCCAGGTCATTCCAGAACAAACTATCTAGAGCAGGCCAGCCACAGATCTTCAGTGACCCACTCTGCTTTAATCTTTTCCTTCATTCACGAGTGCACTGTTTGGATCAAATCCACCCCCAAGCTCACCACTCTCAACGCCTCCTCTGCCCTCCATTCCCTTCCCAACTTCATGATCTCTCTGTGTCTCTCACATGTAAACATGTATACTCTTAATCTCGTGTGTGTATGTGTATCTATGTAGGTATATGTATATAAATAAACCTGTGGGTACAATTAGTGTTGCTAAGGGCCTTCTAAAACAATTATCTGGGAACTCTCAAACTGCTTGTTTTTTGCAACAGGTTCTCATTCACATCTGACTATGTAGCAGAGGATGACCCTGAACACCGGGCTTTCCTGCCCCACCTCCTTTGTGCTGGACTTACTGACGTAGCCGAGGATGAAACACCGGGCTTTTCTACCCCACTTTCCTTGTGCTGGACTTACTGATGTGTGCCAGTCCATAAACATTTGGCTTACACCGTACTAAGAGTGGACATCAGGTATCAAACCCAGGGTTTCCTGGGTGGTAGGCAAGCATTCTACCAACTGAACTACATCAAAAGCAAAATATACTTCTAGAGCAGATAGGTCACACAGAGTTACTCTGTGTGCCAGCTGAGGAAGCAGTCACTTCTAGTGCTTAACTCACGCCGACCACAAGCCAATGTATTTGCTAACTGGGCTAGCGCTGTGTCGATATGATGTCTAAGGTAATTGTCTAAGGAGGGATGTCTCCCTCCAGCTGACAAGGCCAACTATCAGAGCACCAACTACACACTGGAGAGTTTGATCATTTTCATATAGATACCTATGAGGAAGTCAGTGCTGTCCCCCCATCTTTTAAGGTGGGAAGTAGTTTGTGTAATTGCAATGGTCCAGTTCAACTCACCATAAAAACCTCATGTAAGATTGAGCCATAAGCTGGGCAGTGGTGGTGCACGCCTTTAATTCCAGCAGTTAGGAAGCAGAGGCAGGAGGATCTCTGTGATTTTGAGGCCAGCCTGGTCTACAGAGAGTTTCAGGACAGCCAGGGCTATACAGAGAAACTCTGTCTTCAAAAAGAAAAAAAAAAGAAAAAAAAAAAAAAAAACCCACAAAAACAAAACCAACAAAAAAGTCATAATCACCCAGTATTTACAAAATGAAAAGACAACATGACCATTTACCTTGAACTAATATGTACCTAAAATGAAGTTTTCAAAGCTATTTAGCAATGTCACATGAGGTTCAAAAACTTTAACTATAAAACAGTTCAGACAAGATTTTAAATGAATAAGGAAGTCCATTTTGAAGTTGTTGGCAGCTGTTTTACCTCTTTTCATATACCCAATAACCTGGGAGGAAACAGTCACACTGGGCAGGCACAGACACTGTGGCAACAGGCACCATGGTACTATTCTTTCCAAGCCTTTCCTACTTTAATATAGGGAAACCGAGGCTGACCAATGCTAACAACTTAACTCTAATACATGAGACTCCAGAGTTCATGGATTCAAGCACAACATCATGTCATTTTTTGATTGTTTTTCCTGCAGCCTGTCTTGGAACTTGTTCTGTAGATCAGGCTGGCCTGCCTCTGCCTCCTGGGTGCTGGGATTAAAGGTGTGTGCCACCATGGCCCAGGTAGCTATTTTAGTAAATGAATAAAAACATCTATACAAATGGCTCTATAAATTATCAAAAGTCTCCCAAACAAAAAAGCCCAGGACCAGATGGTTTCAGCTCAAAATTCTACAAGACTTTCAAAGAGGAACTAATACCAATAGTCCTCAAATTATTCCACACAATAAAAAGAGGGAACATTGCTAAAACTCTTTTTATGAGGCTACAATTACCCTGATACCCAAACCACAGAAAGACAATACTAAGAGAATTACAGACCAATCTCACTCATGAACATTGATGCAAAAATACTAAATAAAATACTAGAAAATCGAATCCAAGAACACATCAGAACCACCAACCACCATGACCAAGTCAGCTTCATCCCACAGATGCAGGGATGGTTCAACATATGAAAATCTGTCAACGTAATCCACCATATAAACAAGCTGAAAAATAAAAACCACATGATCATCTCATTAGATGCCGAAAAAGCATTTGACAAAATATAACATCCCTTCATGATAAAGGTCTTGGAGAGAGCAGGGATACAACAAACATACCTAAACATAATTAAGGCAATATACAACAAGCCAACAGCTAATATCAAACTAAATGGAAAGAAACTCCCAGTGATTCCACTGAAATCAGGAACAAGACAAGGTTGTTCACCCTCTTCATATCTATTCAATATAGTTCTTGAGGTCCTAGCTAGAGCAATAACACACCAAAGGGAGAGCAAGGGGATACAAATTGGAAAAGAAGTAGTCAAACTCTTACTGTTTGCTGATGATATGATAGTTTACATAAGTGATCCCAAAAATTCTACCAAGAAACTTCTACCCAGCACTCGGGAGGCAGAGGCAGGCGGATCTCTGTGAGTTCGAGGCCAGCCTGGTCTACAAGAGCTAGTTCCAGGACGGGCACCAAAGCTACAGAGAAACCCTGTCTCGAAAAACCAAAAAAAAAAAAAAAAAAAGAAACTTCTACAACTCATAACCACTTTCAGTAATGTAGCAGAATACAAGATTAACTAAAAAAAAATCAGTAGCCCTCCTGTGTACAGATAATAAAAGGGCTGGGGAAGAAATCAGAGAATCAACACCCTTCACAAGAGCCACAAATAACATAAATATCTTAGAGTAACTAACCAAACAAGTAGAAGACTTGTATGACAAGAACTTTAAATCTTTGAAGAAAGAAATTGAAGAAGACACCAGAAAAATGGAAAGACCTCCCATGCTCTTGGGTAGGCAGAATTAATATATTAAAAATGGCAATCCTACCGAAAGCAATCTACAGATTCAACGCAATGCCCATCAAAATTCCAGCAAAATTCTTCAAAGACTTCCAAAGAATGGTACTCAACTTCATTTGGAAAAGCAAAAAATCCAGGATAGCCAAAACAATTCCTGTACAATAAAGGAACTTCTGGAGGCATCACAATCCCTGACTTCAAATTCTACTACAGAGCTACAGTATAGAGGTCTGATCTCCAAAATATACAAAGAACTAACAAATTGGACACCAAAATATCACATAATCCAATAAAAAAGAAAAAGGGAGTACAGACCCAAACAGAGAACTCTCAACAGAGGAATCTAAAATGGCTGAAAGACACTTAAAGAAATGTTCAACACCCTTAGTCATCAGAGAAATGCAAATCAAAACAATTCAGATTCCATTTTACACCTGTAAAAATGGCCAAGATCAAAAATATTGATAACTTACACTGGAGAGGTTGTGGGGTAAAGGGAACACTTTTGCATTGCTAGTGGGAATGCAAGCTGGTACAGTCCCTTTGGATGTCAGTGTGGAGATTTCTCAGAAAATTAGTAAACAACCTTCCTCAAGACCAAGTAATACCACTTTTGAGTATATATCCAAAGGACGCTCAATCGTGCCACAAGGACATGTGTTCAACTATGTTCATAGCAGCATTTTTGTCATAGCCAGAACAGAGAGAGAAAAGAGGGAGAGGGAAAAGGAAGGGAGGCAGAGGTGCGCACACAGAGAGAGAGAGAGAGAGAGAGAGAGAGAGAGAGAGAGAGAGAGAGA
>NW_026067897.1:5316893-5366373 GCF_014885135.2 Alexandromys fortis | reverse complement strand
AAAAAAAAAAAAAAGACAGACACGCCACCATACCATCATCACCCTGCACCCCCTGATTAAAGACGCTGTACTGCATAGTGCACCTGACAAAGGCCTTTCCACCAGCATCGTGTAATTCACTAATGGCTAGCACACCCGGAGCTGGAATTACTCCAGACACTTAAACCTAGACTAGAAACAATTTCAGAAAAAAAAAAAAAACATAAAAACACAAGGGGAGAAGGGTTGAAGGAACCAGAGCCACATCCCAACATCCCCAACCCTGTCTTTCCTATCCCTTCACACAGAATGACTAGGGCTACAAAACTTTCATCGGGGAATATCCAACACAAGGAGAGGCAGGTCTAGCTCCCCCAAGGGCTAATCGACAGACTGGCAGTGCCCTCTCCAGTCCCAGTTACAAGACTTGAATACGGAAGTTTCCTTTTCCTCTAGAAGGTGACATCGCGGGGGCCAGGGCTGAGAGGCAGAACAACTGTGCAGAACGAGAAGGCACTCTCACCATCTTCCCTACACGCCTTTCTTTCTAAACTGCCCGAAGCCCAAACAGTCAGAGTTGTATCACATACAATCCAGCAATCACAATTCTCGGTACTTAGCCCAAACAAATTCCAAACGTTTGTTTACCTGCAGTCAGGTATCGTGATGTTTAGAACAACTCTGCTCAAAGCGGCCATGCTGGGAATCAAAGGCATGTTCCGGAGGCAGAGGCAATCAGCTGAGGTACAGCCAGACAACACTGCATCTCTAGAAGGAAACGAGACCCCAAACTGTGAAAATACACACAAGTACACTAGGTGTGTCTTGCTGGGTTTAAGAAGCAATCTGAAAATACTACTGCTATTTCATTTTGACTACAAGAAAGTCTGGAAAAGCCAAAAGCACAGGAACAGTAAAATGGTTAGAGAGGGAAGAACAGTCCTGTGTGTCATGACGTTACATGGTGGATACATCACTACATACCTACAAAAACCCAAGAATGCCCAACACCGAAAGTGAACTCTAGTATAAACTGAGAATATGCGCTCAAAGGAGGTTCAGTTCTTTTGTTGTTTTGATTTTTGGAGATTTCTGTGTTAAACAGTCCTGACTATCCTGGAACTCACTCTATAAACCAGGCTAGCCCTGAACTCACAGAGATCCACCTGCCTCTGCCTTCTGAGTGCTGAGATTTAAAGGCGTGCACCACCACTGCCTGGCCTTGGGTGGGGGGGTTAGCTTTAACAAACTTGTAAGCATGAGCCACAGACAGTGGGGGAAGGTGGGAAAACTAATGGAAAAGCTGCACTTCCTGCTCAATTTGCTCTGATCTAAAATCACTATAAAAAATAGAAGAATTTTAGTTGGCTGACAGTCATTCACACAACCTGAGCACCGGGAAGAGCTGATACAGGACCGCCCAAATTCCAAGCAAGCCTGAAACTGTAGAGAAAGTCCCCAATTTCAAACTGAAACAGAAACAATAGTAGCAGGAATCTACATTTTAATTGGGTCTCAACACAGTACCAGAGCCACTGACATTCCAAACAAATCCACATTTCTACACTTGCATTCCAAACAACAAAACACACCAGGCTGGCCAGGGCGGCCTTAACTAACATCCCAGCACTTAAGAGGTGGGGGCAGAGAATCAGGAGTTCAAGGTCGTCCTAATGGCACAGCAGGTTCTAGGTCAGCTTGGGCTACTTGAGACGTCTCAAACAACTGAGGTTTAGAAATAACACAACTAACTGCACAGTAGGGAAAATATAGTGTCAACCTGTACACTCTGGTTACTAGTGTGGCAACCCACACACTCTGGTTACTAGTGTGATAGCCTGCACACTCTGGTTACTAGTGTGACAACCCGCACACTCTGGTTACTAGTGGGTCAACCCGCACACTCTGGTTACTAGTGGGTCAACCCACACACTCTGGTTACTAGTGGGTCAACCCGCACACACTGGTTACTAGTGGGACACACGAGCTAACAAGAGCCAAGACTCTATCATCCAATACGCGTAATGACTACCTCCATACTTGAAGTCTCGGGACCCTTTCCATATTAACAAGGGAAATGTTTAGTGGTTTCAGAAAACACAGTTCTTCAGTTCAGACATGCTCAGGCAGATGGTCTGCAGCTTCAGCCTCCTCTGACCTCTGCAGTTGGTTTGGCAGCTCTAGGCTCGGAAATTATCTATTTCTCTGAATAGAAAGTTAGATTAATTCATCCCAGCAGGAATGAAACATAAAAACGATTGCTAAGAAAGGTTAATAGCGTTTATAAATGTTAAAGGGGAAAAAGATACAAACATTAATCAAAAACAGTTAGGGATCGAATCCATTTTTTTCTTTTTTTAGAGGCAGGGCCCAGGCTGACCGGAATGTGCTACATCATGGAGGAGAACCTTGAACCACTGAGCCTCCTGCCTCTCCCTGCCAAGTACTGGGATTACAGTGTATCCAGCCCAGAGCTCCACCTGCAGTAGGCACTCTACCGCCTTAGCTAGACCTCTAGCCCTTATAACAGATACATTTAAAGAAACAGAAAACCCTGTCTTTGTTTTTAATGCTACTTCCAATGTCAAAAACAAGGCATGGAAGGAGGAAGTTCAGCTCGACTTAGTCACAACTTACAGACCCAGGGTCAGCTGAAGCAGTAGACCAAACCACTGGTACATCATGCTGACCCCTCCCCCAAAGGTCAGCTACTAAATACCCTGAGAAGTATAGCCCACAGCAAGGAAGCAACCCAAAAACATTCCCCAAACGCCCCAAAGCCTCAACCTTACATCCACCAAGACTGCTAGAAGAAAAATGGTGGATTTTGTTTTATCAAGATTTCTCTGAATTGTCAACTCTCTGAGAAACATAAAAAATGCCTACCCAGAGAACCTTATGTACACAGCAATAGACATGTTACCAAGCCAGAGGACTTCCTGCATACAGCAGCGGACCATTCTACCAATGAGAACACTACAAGGTAAAGGTTTGATTGGGGGAGGGGGGGGAGCAGGGCCTCTATGTACTCTATCAGTGAGTTATACCCAGGCCTTGCTTTTTTTTTCTAGTTACTTTTATTTTTATAGAAATATTCTGTTTGTATCAAATAGTGCAGTGATTAGCAAAATGCAATGTGGATGGCCAGCACTCAAGAGCTCTTAACTGCAGAAGCATCTCTCAGCACCCCAAGGACCAACACAGCCCAATTCTCAGCTCCCCTTCTGCCACATCAATATACAACTACTTATCAGCACATTAAAGAGATTCTATAAATAAAAGACACTGGGACCCTTGTGATCTAAGATTTCTAAGCATTGAAACTTAATTTAACAATATATGAAGTGTCCAATATACTATTTTCACACCCAGGTGGCATACACCTTTATCTTAGCACTTGGGAGAGAGAAGGATCTCTGGTCTTCCTAGTGAACTGTAGGACAGTGAGATCCTGTCTTAAAAAGAAATAAAGAAAGGAAGAGAGGAAGGGAGGGAGGGAGGGAAGGAGGGAGGAAAGAAGGGAGGAAGGAAAACACTGTCTCTGTAAGTAAATACTTTGGGGACACTCTGCTTCCCTCTCTCTATTTTCTGAGACGGTCTTACCACTTATCTCTAGCTGGCTTCAAACTCACAGGTGTGTGTACACCTGCCTCTGCCTCCCGGTGCTGGGATTAAAGGTGTGCTCCATGACTTCTTGTCTTAGTCCCTGTTTTATCATGCCCCCAAGTATCTTATTATGATCACAAGACCTGGCTGGTATATATTTTTTAAACAGGTCTAGTCTAAAGGGCACTTAGCACTTCAAAGCAAAATCTTATCTACTACAAGGAAGCCAAATGGACCCCAAGACCAAAGTAACCAAGTGCAAATGGCTTTGGGATCTGTAGACAGTGTAAATTCTTCCGATTTTTTCTAATCCATCAGCTGTCTATGTGTGTGTCATTCTCTCTCTCTCTCACACACACACACATATACACACTCTTATATAAGATACATTCACATAATTATTACCAGAAATGCAGCCACCTCACATAAACCTCTAAACCACGTATCAGCTCCAGTTCCGTCATGACTACTCTGAAAGACACCTATCATTTACACCGTTACTTCCTCCTGGTACAGTACACATCAACAGTTTCAACAGGAACGCACACTGACAAAGTTTAAAGCATTTCCCTGACCAGGTACAGTGGTTAATGCCTTTAATGCCAGCACTCGGGGGCTCTCAGGGAGGACACCTACAAGTCTGAAGGCAACCTCCCTCCAGGCCATAACACCACTCTTAATTCCAAAACTTAAATTAAAAAAAAAAATGAAAACAACAACAACAAAAAGAAAAAAAAAAAGCACGGGATGGGGTACAAAGCCTTCTTAAATAACTTTAAAGGATACTCTCGGCCATCGCTGCTACGTCCAGCTTGTCGATATCAGGTGAGCCAGGGCAACATTTCTTGAATTCTTTTCGAAGATCAAAAAAGGAATAGAAGCATTCAGGTAGTAATACATTCTGAGGGAGGAGAAGGCAGATGCTGTTACCGAGGTGAATCTGGTCCATATTTCTCTAATAACTAGGAACCTATGAATGCGATATTGCAAAATTTACCACAATTTTTAGAAATATAAAATTCAATGTGGAATGGCTCTATTTTTTAATGCTTGGTCACGATACATTAGATCCCTCAGCAATTTCATAAAGTCATCTCATTGTAATGAAACGGATAACAATGTTTTTGTTTCACTGTGTCTTCTAATCAAACCATTTTTGTTTTCTGCTTGTTTTGTTTTGGAGACTGGGTTTCCTCTGTGTAGCCTTGCCTGTCTTGGAACTCGCTCTGTAGACCAGGCTGGCCTCGAATCCACAGAGGTTCTCCAGCCTGTCTCCCGAGTGCTGGGATTAAAGGTGTGCACCACTCGGCATTTTTTTTTTTTTTTAGTTTTTTTTCGAGACAGGGTTTCTCTGTAGCTTTGGAGCCTGTCCTGGCACTAGCTCTTGTAGACCAGGCTGGCCTCCGCCTCCCGAGTGCTGGGATTAAAGGCGTGCGCCACCAACACCCGGCAAGCCTTTTTTTTATTTTAATTTAGTCTTGTGTATCTGTGCAGAGTTGCCTGCATGCACACCAGATGTGTGTGGGTTCTCATGAAGCCAGAAGAGGTTGTCAGAACCTCTGGGACAGGAGCCCAGATGTGAGGGCAGGGAACTGAACAGATCCTCTGCTAAGTGCTGAGCCACTCCTCACCCCGATCAAACCCTTTCTGAAGCTATTATATATGTGCAACATGGGGTTGTTGTTTTTCAGGTTGTAATACTCTTTTTCCAGCTGTTATCATTTTAGACCGTCTGTGGTTTTAGGTATCAGTTTTTACACAGATAAATTTATTCTACAATTAACTGGTAAGATCTGTTAAGTCCCAGTAATATGCGTATTTATTATTATATAAGCTAGGAATAGTGAAGTCCCTATACTTTACAAAAGATTACTTTTGACCCAAATTATAGTTCCATATCCGTTTTTGCCCATTGTTCTGGCTTTACCTGAGAATTTGAATTGGATTTTAAACTATGCATCACCAGGGCTGATGGGAATTAAACACCTGTTCAATTCCCAGCACTCACACGGTGACTCACAATCACTTGTCACTTCAGGCCCGGGGATCTGACACTTTCCTCTGACCTCCACAGGCATGCATGCACACGGCACACGTGATCCGTGCAGGCAAAACACCAAAACATACAAAAAAAAAAAAACCTTAAACAAGCAAACAAACTACAGGCTGCTCAGGTGGCTCAGAGAGAAAAATGCTTTAACCCAATGGCTTGATCTTGATCCCTGAGACCTACATCACAGTGGAGGGAGAGAATGGACTCCAAGGTATCTATCCCTGACCTCAGTGTGAGAAATGTGGTATACTAGCACCGCGTGTGCGTGCACGCTCACACTCACTCACACGCACACACAAATGCACATGTGAACAAAAAGACACAACTAGACAGGGTAGAGAGTGCACATAATTCCGGGGGGAGGGGGTGAGGCTGGAGAATTGAGAGACCATGCCAGCCTGAGTTATATACTAAAACTGTCTCAAAAGAGCCAGGGGGGCTGCCGAGCATGTGCAATGCTTTCAAGGTTCAATTCCTAGCAAAGGACCAAAAAGGAAAGGGCTCTTTATGCCAAAGAGAGGAGAAAGCTCTGAATTCCACTCTTAGGGGTAGTAAGGATCACTGTGCAGATAAACAAATACTACAGCGCTGGCTAAGGTCTTTTGTCAATGTTTGTTTGTGTAAGAGTCTCCCAGTGTAACCCAGGCTGACCTCAAACTCAAGGCTGGGCAAACCTTGACCCTGTTTTTCCCTTTCTTTTCTTTCTTTCACAACCAGACTGGCCTCAGACTCAGAGATTCACCTGCCTCTGCCACCTGAGTTCTGGGACTAAGGGTGTGTGCACCATGCCTGGCTAAGCCTGGAACTAGAAGTTCTCATCCCCTGCCACCCGCCTTGAATGCGCCTCCACACCTAGCTTCACGCAGGCTGGGGGATGAACCCAGGATGCCGGACGAACACTGCTTAACTGAAGCAATTCTGGGCTTCTGCTTTTCGTTCAGAACCTACTGTCCATGACCTCAGGCTGGTTTTGAACTCACATCCCAGCACACAGATGAGGCAGGAGTGCCTGGACTTTGAGGCTATCCTGGACTCCAGAGCCAGACTGTCTCAAAAAAAAAAAAAAAATCCACCCATTTATAAAAACAAACAAAACCTTTAAAATTTGGTTTTCAACACTTCAAATCAAAGGGAGTGTGGGAGTGTTCTAAAATATTGTTTATGTTGGTAATCGTTATTTAAACAGCCCTAAATAAAAGTATTTAGAAGGTTTTTGATTCTCTTTCATGGATAAAGCATTTCACACAAGAAAATTACCTCAAGGCAGTAAAATACAGTCTTTTTTACTGTAAGTGACAAAAATTCAAACCTTATATATTAGCTTTGGAAAATGCAGTGTTAAGCTGAATACATAACAAAGATGATGTTTTAATCACTGATGGATACCTATAAAATTACTACAATCCCAGACACCTCCATGAAAATTACATGAGTTTTTCAATTGTGATAAAATATACATAATGTTAAATCTACCGTGTTACCCCTTGTTCACTACAGTTTTATCGCCTGCTTGCAAGTACAGCAGCGTCAAGTTCAGGCCACTTTGAGACTTTCACCACCATCCTTTTGATTCAAAACTTGTTTACATCTCCAAAACGTAAAGCTGCACCATTAGACAGAAGTCCCCGTCTGCCCTTCTTTAAAAGTAGAATAATCTGGATGACGTTTTAAAAAGCCTCCAGACAACCCCCAAAGTACAGCTGTTTTTCCAGAAGCCGGAATAAACATATTTGAATAAACCATCTGGTTTGTTCGTTTGTTTTCAGATTCCCCAAGTCACCCCCGCTGAGAACATCCACTTCTCCAGAAGCCAGCACTCTTACCTTCTTGGAAGCCTCGGGATGCAGGATCTGCCTGACATGAAGCTGCCCGTCAGTACACAAACAGAAGGAAGTGCCTACCCCAATGTTCAGCTCATTGCTCACTGACTGGTTAAACTGCAAGAACCAAGAACACGGGAGGGAGGCAACGAAAGCAAAATTTACAAACATGTCAAAGGGGCCCAACTTGAAGATAATCAGAGAAAAATCGTCCTGAGGACTCTGGGGCCTGGTGCGGGCAACATCGCAACCCCCACCCCCAACCTGTCACTTTGTCCTAGGCAAGGATGCTTTACCAACCAATCTGCCGCTTTTCCGCTGGGGAGAAGTGGGTTTCACTAACCAGCAACCCTTATATTCAGGATGAACCTATCGGAGGTCTCTTTTCACAGTTTGCCTCCAGATTACATCATTCCACGGGGCTGCCTTTTAAATGTTGGGATGTTCCAGCTTTAAATCACCCACTTCCGATACGCGTGCGGGGGGTACTGAATAAGCAGAACGCTGTAAGGCGGGTAACACTTTCTTAGAAAATACTGTAGAAATAACTTCCTCCTTTAATAGGAGACTCCTGCGCTCCGGCAGAGGCAGGCTGGGAGAGCGCAGAACACAGCGCTGCACAGGTGTTGAGACCCGCCCTATCCAGGTTTCTAGCAACCGTCAGCATGCACAGCAGCCAGTTTTTAGGTCACCTCAATTCCTACAGGGGATCCCGCCAGCTCCACGGTGACCCAACAGGCAGGCCCACAGGTCCGTACTTGCAACCCCTCCCTGGGATCCCAATCAAGGCAGTAAAGAAGCAATGAGGAAGCCGAGCCTTTGGAAATTGAGACGTGAGGCTGAAATCAGGCGGGCGCTCAGGAGCTAGAAGTAGCTCGGGATGACGGGTGCACGGATAGCCTGCTCCTCTACGTGACTGGGCTGCAGACCCAGACCCACTAGGGACTGCGCTTGGGCTTGCGGGAGATAGGATTCAAACTTCGCTGGGGGAAAACGCGACTTATACTCCCGCCCAAAGAACTACGCAGGAGTCCTGCGAATTTCTATCCCTTTCTATCCCAAGACCCGGGGGGCCAGGAACAAGCACAGCAGCCCCCCTCCAGAGCCCCTCCCCGCCCTCCGGCCGGACGCCCACACACAAGGCTGGGAGTCTCGCCACCCCGCCCCAGAAACAAGCGGAGACCGCTCCACGAGGGCGTGGAGTCACAGGGCTGGGTCGGGTCTGGGGGCCGCGGAAATGGGGGTGGACGGCGCGGCGCGGCCCGGCCCAAACTGTCACCTGTCGGAGGGCTTGGTCCAGCTGCGGCGCGGAAGACAGGCTTTCGGCGTCAATTTTAGTTTCTTCTTTACAATCCTCAGTCAGGTCCAACTGGTCCGGTCTAACTAGTACTTCGTGCAACTGTCCCACCTTGGGGGGTGAAGGGTGGAGAAGAAGGGGTCAGTTCCCTCTTTTCAATTTGGAAATTCTTCCTCCTCCCCGCCTTCCCCCGGGCGGCTCGAGGCTTTCCAGGTACCCAGCAGCAGAATCAAGGCTCCCTAGACGGCCAGGGATCTGGTCTCGGCTCCCCCGCCCCACCCCCACCCTACCCGGATCAAGTCGCCGAGGCCCTATAAGGGACCCCAGCGCCCCAAGAACCACAGCCTGGCCCAGGCGTCCCACGACCCGCAGAGAACGTGGCTCGGCAGTGCGGGCCTCTCTACCTGGGCCAGGTTTCGGAAGACTGAAAGGGCCCCAAGGTGGTTTAGTCAAAAGGTTTGCTTTACCATGGATTCTCTAGGCCTCGGGGCCCCGCTTCACATGCGCGCAAACAAACAAAAAGAAAGAAAAAAGCCCTCTATCTCCTCTCTAACTTCTACGATAAAGTTCTTGCCCCAAGCCTTGTTCGGACCAGAACGTTGTGCAGTACCTTCTTGTTGGCCAAATCCACGACTTTCCATAACAGCAGGATCAGTTCCTTCTCATCTGAACCCAGCTTGGCTCCGGTGGCCCCAGCAGTGATCCCAAAAAGCACCACCAAGTAATCCGGAGACGCCGTCATGACGATAGGTGGGGAGGGGGAGGAGGGGGTTCGGGAGGTGGCGAGGTGGGGTTGGAAGTGAGAACGAGAAAACCTGTGCTAAAAGCCTCTTCCAAGAGAAAAAGAAAGCGCCCACCCCCCTCCTCGCGGCCGCCAGGGCAAAAGGCGGTAACCAACCACCCAAGCCCACACCTGGCCGGCGCTCCACACCCAGGGCAGGAAGGGGGGGTGGAAGGAGGGAGCAGCAGGCCTGCCCTTTCTGTATCCAATTGCTGGTGCGTCTATGAAAAAAAGCCGAGGAGCCCAGCTGCACCCCCGGGAGGCGCGAGCAATGGCTGAAAGCCTTTCTGTGTTGGGATGTGGTTCTACCTGCCCGCCCCTTTCCCCCTCCCCCACGTGGTGCAGGTAAGAGACACCTGGCGGCGCCCGCCCATTGGCTCCTTCAAACCACGACGTGGCAGCGGTGGGGGGGGGGTTAGAGGGGGAGGGCGAGGAGGGGGCGGGAGACAAAGGCTGGATGAATGGGGAAGCCGGGGCTGGAGAGGAGGTGGGGTGGGGGCGGGGAAGAGCGGGTTGTCACCCTCGGGGTAGCCAAGGCCAGACCGGGAAAGGGGTAGGGGGCCTAGGGCCCGCGACGGCGGGGAAAGGGTCCCCGCTCTAGGGGACGAAGAGGCGAGGGAACTGGAGGGAAGCCTGGGCGGTGGGGTTAGGAGCTGAAGGGTCGCGCGAAAGGCCAAGGCGCCGGGAGGCCAAAGGAGGCCAGAGGTGAGGCCCTGGGCGCGGCGCCTGGGAGGGACCGGCCCACGGCCGCCCGGGTAGGTGGTGCGGGCAATTGCGGAACTCGGGGACAGCCGCCCCTGAGCCCAGCACTCCTCGAAGTGCAAACAGCGCGAGGGTCAAGTCCTGCGGGCCCTGCCCGTCGACCCGGAGAGGAGCTGGCGTTCGCTCTCCACCTCGGGGCGACGAGCCACCCCCAAAATCCCAGCCGCCGAACGCGACGCCCGGCTAACTAGGCAGGTCCCGGGGCGCAACCACAGTGCTCACAGCAGCTAGGGGACCCCGGGAAGAAGGACCCTGCAGCCCATTCTCTATCGTACACTTTGTTATGTCGGCTGCTATTTTGAGGCCGGAACGCCCTCCAGGATCGGAGCACTTTTAACTGTGATTTGCTTTGGATATAAAATAAAATGTACCTGCCTGCCGGCCTCAAAAAGACCTCCGTGAATCCGGCCAAACAAGCTTTTTGTTAAATTTCTTGCCCTGTCCTCACGCCCTCCACCCGTCTCTTGAATTTGCTCTGGGAGTGTGACTTGACTAAGGTCTCCAGCTCAGCGTGCGCCCTCAGACTCTTGCGCCACCGCCAACTCCACCCCCAGCCCCAGACACGAGCCACCAAGGGGCCAGGAAGGTCATGTTGACTTTTTAGAAAAGCGCTAGAGGTGTAGTTCCCTCGAGTTTTCTCTTTCAACCCGGTCTAATCTTGGGAAATATTACTAGTTTAGTGGCAGGTATGCGGCCCCGAGTATTCTTGGTGTGAAACGCGGCCGCCACACCCTTGCAACCCCTGGAACCCGTCGGTACTCTCCCAGGGATGTTTGTTAGTGGAAGCCTAGACTCTGGGGAGTAAGGGAGGGGAGTCGGAGGCCGGCGATGCGCGTTTCCCGGTAAGATGGGGTGCGGCGGGAGGCGGATGGCAGGCGGAGCAGGTGGCAGCGGCGTCCGGGAGAGCGGGTGGAGGCCTGGCTCGCTCTCCGCCCCCGAGAGGGCGCTGGTACCACCTGGGTCCTGGGCTGCCTCTCCGGTGCTTCTAGGACGCCTCGCAGCCCCGCCCTAGCCCCGGAGTCCCTGGAGCCAACCTCCTCCTTAGGAGTCGCGGGGGCTGGGACTGGGCGGGGGATCTGGAAAAACCACCCAGATTGCTTTGCAGTGGGCGAGGCTACCTGGAGTAGCCGGTTCCCCGAGCCGCGTCGCCCCGGGGCTCTCGAGAATGAATTTCTCTCTTGCTCAGCTCTGTCGAGAGAGGCAACACCTGGCAGAGGCGCGGGCCTCGGCAGGACGGACCGCTCAGCACACCAGGCTGGGAGGCCCGACGTCAGGTGAGCATGGTGCAGAGAAAGTGATTACAGCCGCACCTGAAGACACTACTGTGGAGTTTGGATTCGTCGTTTGCAGAACGAGTTTCGACGAACTGAAGACTTAAAGTCAGCGCTTTCACTAGGAGAAGCGGCAGTAGGAAAACTAGAGGCACGAATCTCATAGCTGCCCCTCTTTGCAGAGACCTTCCATTCCCCGCTTATGAAAGCTGGATTCTCTGTTTCTATCATTAAAATAACAACTTAGGTTAACTTGTCCAACTGATTTACCTTAACAGGGGTTTTGTTCTTGAATAAATTCTCAGGCCTTCTAACAGCCTGGTACGTACGCTGCACTCAACAAATATTTACTAATTTGAATTAAAAGGAAGACATTTTTGCTGCTAGGTGTGGGGAAAGGACAAGGGTTGTGTTGTTTTGTTTTCTGCAGCTATGAGGGAGAGCATAGCGGGAGGCGTCTGGAGAGGTCCAAGACTCTGAGCCAGGCCACGTGAGGAGCGTGGAGAGAGGGAAATTTGGAGCAGCGACGAAGATGCCAAAGGGGACAAAAAAAAAAAAAAAAAGGATAGACGTAGCCAAAATGACTGGATTATATGGAGAAGAGCTTCTAAGAAAAGGGCAGTACCGCCAGTCCCTGGGTAGAGGACGGGGGATGCCAGCCGGGAGGACCTGCCTGCATCCTTCCTACGTGGTCTTGGATATGTTAATATCGTCTCAGTTAGCCATTCAGCTGGGATTTGAGACATAACATCCCAACCTTTGTGTCGTTGTGGCTGAAATCCGGGCGTTGTCAGGGACCCTGGAAAGCTGAAATTCCGACCGAGGCCGGAAAGAGAAAGAGGGGTGCAGAATGTTCCCCCACTGTTTCTGCCCAGGTTCTGCAGGTCACCTGGAGCTGACTGGCTGGATCACCTAGGGCTAGAGCTGCTTTGGGGTCTGTCTAGGATGCAGATTCCGAAGGGACCCCTGGGGCCGGCACGTTGTTGATGTTGACTTGAAACCTGCCGGGACAGAGACTAGGAGGAGAAGGTAAAGTTAGGGAGTTTGGGGACATTTTTATCTTGGGTGTACACTTGAAACTTTCCCGCCCATGGCCCTGGTTAGGGGAGGGAAATCTCAAGAACCAGGAAAGGGGGGGAGAGACCCCCACCCTCAGGCAGGTGGGAAACCGGCCTGTTGATTGACAGGGATATTTATCTGGAGTTCGTTTGACCCGTGATAAACGTTTGACTCCCTGAAGCTTACATGAATTTGTTTTTGTTTTTCCCTGTGTAATATTTTCTGCAATAGCCTTGGCTGTCCTGGAACTCCCTTTGGAGATCAGGCTGGCCTCGAACTCTGGCGTTCAGGGGTTAAGGGCTTGAGCCACCACCACCTGGCATGAATTTTTTTAAGTTTAGAGGTGTTTTCAGCACAGAGAGAAGCATTTTAAAGTCTATATTTAGAAGACAACCAAAGGAGATTTACAGTTTTGAGCTTGTGACTATAATAGTGGCAATTCTTTACCAGGGATTAATATTTTATCAGAACTAAGTTGATTAATGTTAAAACTCTGCAGTCTTAGGGGTTTTTTTTGTTGTTGTTTTGTTTTTCAAGAAAGGGTTTCTCTGTGTAACCTTGCCTGTCCTTGAACTTGGAGATCTGCCTGACACTCATTTTTATATACCTTAAATCACTTTCGTAGACCTTTATGACTTGTATTATGCATCTTAAAACACTTTTTTAGACCCTCACAATTTAAGGTTTCATATCCTCAGACTTTTGCCTCTTGTATTTATATACCTTAGAGCACGTTTCTTAGACCTTCAAAACTTGCATACCCTTTTAAAAAAAAAAAAGATTTATTTTATGTGCATTTGTGTTGCCTTCATGTATGTGTGTGTGTGATGGTATCAGATCTCCTGGAACTGGAATTACAGACAATTGTAGGTGCTGGGACTTGAACCAGGGCCCACTGAAAGAGTAGTCAGTGCTCTTAACAGCTAAGACATCTCTCCAGCCCTAAACATTTTTGTTTTGTTGTTTTGTATTTTTTTTTTTTGACACAAGACTTTTTTTGTATAGCTCTGGCTGTCTTGGAATGCACTGTGTGTGTAGACCAGGCTGGCCTCCAACTCAGAGATCCGCCTGCCTCTGCCTTCCAAGTGTTGGAATTAAAAGCGTGCACCACCACCTCCCAGCTCTTTTTTTTAAATTATTATTAATTCAGCCATTTACCAGGGGACACAGGTGATTGCTGATTAATCAGTTTTGATATGTTAATAGACACCTCAGCCATTCGCCCCAAGTTTGAGACCTAACTTAACTGTAATAATGCACCCAAATTTGCAGCTTTGTCTTATGATCTAGATGTTAATCCATCACTGTAAATATGAGACTCTCAGCTGACAGTCTACAAAAACAATCCCCTATCCCATCCCATCTCTACATATCCCTGCCCCCAACCAGGCTTTCTGTGTAGCCCTGGCTATTCAGAAACCCAATTTATAAACCAGATGACCTCAAACTCAGAGATCATCTACCTCTGCTCTGCCTGCCTCCCAAGTGCTGGGATTAAAGGAGTGCACCACCAGGTAAGGCTAGTCTGCAGAAAATTTAACTTTCATATGTCCTATTTAAAAAAAAAGTTAAAGACCTATAGGGAGCTGGGCACAGCAGGACATGCCTATAATCCTGGCGTTGGGGATGAGGAGGAAGATATAGACCAAGGAGTTCTAGCTACCAGAGAGAGACTGTGTCTATGAAAAATAGATTCAGCCAGGTGGTGGTGGTGCACGCCTTTGATCCCAGCACTGGGGAGGCAGAGGCAGGAGGATCTCTGTGAGTTCTGAGTTTGAGGCCAGTCTGGTCTACAAGAGCTAGTTCCAGGCTACAGAGAAACCCTGTCTCGAAAAATAAATATTGTTTTAAAAAAAAGAAAGAAAGAAAAATAGATTCGAAACCGAAGGAACAGAAACATAAAGGGCAGACTTGAGTAACACTGTGGGTTACTCATGACTTGTGCCTCACTAACGCAGGAGCGCATCCTCGATTTAAGAATGCATGAATGAACATTCTAGCGATAAAGAAAAATGTCTGGAAATTGCTCCCCAAGGATTCAGACAAACCTTATAGATGTTACCATGATGATCCAATGAGGGACTTTTCCTCCCTACCCCAATGCTGGCGGCCTATCCGCTGGGGGCCAATCCTAGGTCTTACTTTCTCCCGGATGCTGGGTAAGAGCTTTGCAGCCTTAGTGGTAGAGGAGAGACTCCGCTGTGCTATTCTCGGCAACTTCTGTGAGGCTGAGATTGCTTCATACTTGCCAAGCTATGTGTTAGCCTCCCTGCCCACCGTGCTCCCCCAACCCCATCCTGCCCCGCCCCGCCCCGCCCCAGCTACTGCCTTGCAAGGATTTAACAATGTTTGTGCCACCACTGTCTTCTGTGGTGTAATACTTTATTACCATAGAATTCATGTATTTTTGTTGCTTTTCTTTGGTGAATAGAATAAAGGTTTTAAAAAAAAAGGTTTTCTTTGGTTTTAGGGTTTTTTTTTTTTTTTTTTTTTTTTTTAAATTGGGGTGGAAGCATGAGTATTTTCGTGTTGACTGTGAAGGACAAGACCCGGATTACAGGCGGTTCTGAGCCTCCGGATGTGGGCACCAAACCCAGCACCACTGCAAGAACAGGAAGTGCCCTTATGGGCTGAGTCTCTTCACCCCTCCTTGTTCCCCATCACAATCTTTTCATACACTTTAAGGTAGCTGTTAAGTGACCCTTCCTGTTCTTTAATTGCCTTCTTAGCCTCTTTTAGTCCTCACGCATGCGGGAGCGTGCCTGTGCATGCGTGCATGTGTTGCTGGTAATTGAACTTGCTCTTCAGGGGGTGATACACGTGGAGGCCAGAGAGCGACTACTTTAATGATTCCAATGTCACTCGAGTCTCTGCATCGTTCTTAGTTCTCATTTGCACACTCCTAGTTGTTACTACAAAAGTGTAGTAACAAAAGTGTAGGTGTCAGATGGGGGAAGTCTGCCTCTCTCTCTTGAAGAGCTCACATGCTAGCCTGCTGTCAGGACCTGGAGGAGTTGAGTGCTTGAGAGGAAGACACATCAGAGCCGAGGAGCTACTATGGCACCGAGAGCACGCGTTCATCAGAAGCCAGCCCATCGGAGATGTGCCAGCGGGTACAGAAGACTGTGTGTCTAGGAACAATGGAGATAGTGCTAGTGACTGACATTTTCTTTTTTCTTCTTGGAACTTTCTCTGTAGACCAGGATGACCTTGAAATCACAGAGATCTGCCTGCCTCTGCCTTCCCCGAGTGCTGGGATCTGCCTGGCTGCTAGGAAGGAAGTGTTCAACCACACCACACAGGACTGAAAGATTGGTTGAATGAAGAACTTGAGTGTTGAGAATATTTTTTTAAGGTGTGTTACTTTTGTTGATGTTGCTTTTGTTTAGCTCTGTGATGCTATGTTACTGTGCCTGTCTAAAACACCTGATGGCCTAATAAAGAGCTGAATGGTCAATAGGTAGGCTGGAGAGGGGATAGGCTGGGCTGACAGGCAGAGAGGATAAATAGAAGGAGAACCAAGGAAGAGGAGGAAGCAACAAGAGAACAAGGAGAGGAGGTCATCAGGGGCCACCCAGCTATCCACGGAGTCAGAGTGAAAGTAAGATGCAGAAGTAAGAAAAGGAAAAAGCCCAGATGCAGAAGATAGTTGGAATAATTTAGGTTAAGAAAAGCCAGTAATAAACAACCCAAGGTAACGCCAGGCATTCATAACTAAGAATAAGCCTCCGTGTATGATTTATTTGGAAGCTGGGTGGCAGGTCCCTAAAGAGTAAAAAAAAATCGAAAGAGTAAAGATAAAAACCAATCCCAACACGAGTATTTCACAACTGAAAACCCCTTTATGAACAGCGTGGCTCTCTGGCAATGCCCACCAACGCCCTCCTGTCAGAAGCAAAAGGAGCTTCACAACATCCCCACTAAAAACATGAAGATCCTGAATAAGAATCTCTTCCGCTTGGTGGTGGCGCACGCCTTTAATCCCAGCACTCAGGAGGCAGAGGCAGGCAGAGCTCTGTGAGTTCAAGGCTAACCTGGTCTACAAATCAAGTTCCAGGACAGCTAGGACTATTACACAGAAAAACCCTGTCTCAAAAACTTAAATATCTCCCAGATAGGAAATGAGGTTGAGATGTTGAAAACACTCAAGCATGTATCTGAGACATTCATCTGTGTCCACGCTCTGCAATTGCTGATCAAGAGCTGTCATGATTTCTGCAACTGGCTCAATCCTCCTGCACTCGCTGTACCCATGCCAGCCTTGCTGGAGTGGCAGCCCAGCAGGTCCCTGCGTAAACTCAGAGAAGGCAAGCATGGTAGTGTTCACAGTGTTCATGCTCGTGGTTGTGCCCGTTTGTGACTGCACTAGGACAGTGGAACTGTAACCCCGAATAGGAGAAATGCCGTAGTGTGTAACTAGCATCTCAGGTTTTAAAATACCAAGTGGAAATCTGTATTTGAGGCCATCAGAAATCACTGATCTTCCTAGGTATTCACTGCAGATGTGGTTGTAGGATACTTCATCTTCTCCCTGATCAGACCAAATCTCTGCAATGGGGAGGGAAGGAAAAATAGGATGGCTGACTAAATGACTATTTTCTATTATCCTGTGTATTCCACATTTATACACATCACTGGCCTAAACCTTGATTATAAATTATCATAGACTGTCTGTAGAAAAATACAAGTTTAATAGTGGCCCCTGCCTCTTGCTCTCTTGTGGTTTGGGCTTGTTCGTTAGTCTCACAGGAACTTGGTTTCTCATTGTGACAGTCAGGTGCCAATGGTGACATGACTCCATGGTCTTTAAGGAAACGGGGATGTGTAAATGTCTCCATAAAGAGAATAAACCTAAGAGCCAGGAAGGCTGTACTGAGAAGACTCCCCGAGAGAGGGTCAGGGTGGCTCAAGGGAACCACAACATCACGGACTCTCAGCCTCTGTCTTTTTTTTTTTTTTTTTTTTTTTTTTTGGTTTTTCAAGACAGGGTTTCTCTATGGCTTTGGAGCCTGTCCTGGAACTAGCTCTGTAGACCAGGCTGGTCTCGAACTCACAGAGATCCGCCGGCCTCTGCCTCCCGAGTGCTGGGATTAAAGGCGTGCGCCACCACCGCCCGGCTCAGCCTCTGTCTTTCCAGTAGTCGTCGGAATTCAGGACATTTGGGGGCAAGCCTGGGCTACATAATGAAGCCCCTACAAAAGAGAGTGGCAAGGTGTTTAAACCAGACCTTGTCCCAACCCCTGCTTGTCATAGGCAAATTTAGAGAAAAGGGCAGATACAAGACACAAGGAATCTGGGCAGCATAGCAGCACGAGACACCAGTGCTTGGAGATTATAGAACCGAGCCTGTTTCACTGGGCATCCAGGGGAAAGTGATGCCCCCAGAAACTCACTTCTCTCTCCTTACTCTGGCCTTTTGGCACAACTACCCTCTTCCCACCTGTTCCTTACTTGGGCTCCTTTACAAGTTCCAGAGAGAGGAAGCCCAGCAGCAAGTTTTTGCTTTAAGTCAAGGTGAGATTGACAGCTGGGCTTTAAAGACCTGAACTAAAGAGGATGTGGGCCATGGTCTTAGGCCTTCTATTGCTGCAAAGAGACTTCTTGACACGGCAATTCTTATAAAGGAGGACATTTAATTGAGGGCCTCACTTACAGTTTCAGAGGTTCAGTTCATTTTCATGGTGACTGCGGGTATGGCCGTGTGCAGGCAGAGATGGTGCTGGAGAGGGAGTTAGGAATTCATCTTGCAGGCAGCAGGAAATGGCCTAAGACGCGGGGAGTAGCTCCAGCTTGGAAGATCTTAAAGCCACTCCCACAGTGACACACTTCCTCCAACAAGGCCACCCCTACCCCAACAAAGCTACACCTCCTAATGGTGCCACTCCCTTTGGGGGACCATTTTCTTTCAAACAACCTTCCGTGCTCCTGTGAGCAACTCTAATGAAAGTCAGAGGTGAAAACAGAAAGGAGGTGCAGTTAGAGCAAGGAGACCAGGAGTGAAGGGGACAGGAAAAGGGGTGTGGGTGATTATGACATCATCCATCTATAAAAACCTATACAATATTAGTTAATCTTCACTGATTGCTTTCAAGGAAAGGAAGCATTGTCTCTTATTTTCGAAGTCTCTGGCTTCCTTGCAGTCAGCTTAGCCAATCCTTTGGCTGATAAAGGGCCAGTGTTGCTAGTCTGGCAAAATATAACCCAGGAACCAGGAAATCCTTTTCTCCTTACTTTGTGTGTTTGCAGGATATAAATGTTAGGTTGAAAGAGCACATTTGGCAGAAACTGCTGTTCGGAGACAGGGAAGATAATTTTTACGATGGGTCTATATCTGCTTCAAACAGTGTAGTCAGTACCTCTCACCTGGGACTCAGTGGGTGTGGTCAGTCTTTCATTTAATACTGTTGACAGGCTTGTTGCCCCAAACAGGATGTTAGGCACTGGAGACTCAATAGCGAATAGAGACAAACATGGCCCTTGTTCAGTGAGGGGGATGACCAAGTGCTAGACACAAAACCAAATGCATAAACAGTACAAGTGCTCTCAGAACCAGGGCCCTGGGACTCCACGGCAGTGAGGGATGGCCTCCTTCAGGGAGTCAGGAAATGGCATCTGAATTCCAAGCCACTAGTCAAAGTGAAATAGCCAAACGGAAAGACCTCCATCTGCACACTGTAGAGTCAAGATTGGGAGGGATCACAGCATGCCAGAATTGTCTATAGAGGAGGAACTTGGGAGTTGCTCTTGACTTGCTGTGTCCAAGTGGTTGCCAAGTGCATGGACTTTCTCTGAGTCTAATGTTGCTGATTCTGTGTGTGTGTGTGTGTGAGTCTAATATTCCTGACTCTGTGTGTAAATCTAACATTCCTGTCTCTGTATAACATTCCTGTCTTTGTGTGTGTGTGTGTGTGTGTGTGTAACATTCCTGACTCTGTGTGTGTGAATCTAACATTCCTGTCTCTGTCTTTGTATATGTGTGTGTGTGTGAGTCTAACATTCCTGACTCGTGTGTGTGTGTGTGTGTGTGTGTTTGTGTGTGCACGTGTGCAGGTGTGCATATTCCACAGCACACCTGTGGAGATCAGAGGACACTTTTGGGAGTTGGTTCTTTCGTTGTATCTTGGTGCTTGTTTGAGTTCGGGTCTTTTTTTTTTGTTTGTTTGGTTTTTTTGTTTTTTTTTTTATTTACCATAGCCACGTTTGGCTTCTATTAGTTCTCTCAGCCTGTGCATCCCATCTCACCAGAAGAAAGCCAGGACTGCCAGGGGATGCTGGTACACTGCTGTGGAAAATCCTTTTGTACACTGTGAAGTCTCCTCACTGTGACTAGTTTAATTTAAAAAAAAAAAAAACCTGACCAGCCAATAGCTGAACAGGATAAAGTTAGGCGGGAAAACAAATCTAAGAATGATGGGATGAAAAAGGGTGGGGTCAAAGGAGTCACTAATCAGATACAGAGCTAGTCAGACACACAAAATGGGATAGATAGCTGGACGAAGGTGTTACACGCCTTTAATCCCAGCACTCAGGAAGCAGAGGCAGGCAGGTTTCTGAGTTAGAGGTCAGCCTGGTCTACAGAGTGAGCTCCAGGACAGCCTGGGAAACACAGAAAAACCTGTCTCAAGGTCTCAAGGTGGGGGAGAAAGCTAAGATTACAGAAGCACACTACTGCACTTGGCTTTTTGTGTGGGACGGTGGGACAGCAGGGTTTCTCTCTGTGGCCCTGGCTCACCTGGAACTCACTCTGTAGACCAGGCTGGTCTGGAACTCACAGAGATCCGCCTGCCTCTCCCTCCTGAGTGCTGCTGGGATTGGAGGTGTGTGCCATCACCTGGCTGTAGGTGGCTTTTTATATAGGTTCTAGGGATCAAATTTGGGTCACCAGGCTTGTGCAGTAAGTGCTGTTACCCACTGGGCCATCTCCTGGCCCTGAGAAATGTTTTAAAATAATTAATAGGAATTACTGTTCTTTCATTTCATAAAAGAATTTAGTTTTAGGGGCTGGAGAGATGGCTCAGTGGTTAAGAGCACTGTCTGCTCTTCCAGAGGTCCTGAGTTCAATTCCCAGCAACCACATGGTGGCTCCAAACCATCTGTAATGAGATCTGGCGCCCCCCTCTGGCGTGTGGGTATACATGGAGGCAGAAAGTTGTATACATAATAATAAATAAATAATCTTGAAAAAAGAATATTTAAAAAAAAAGAATGTAGTTTTAGCTACCTTTAATTCAATTTAGGAATCTAACTGAAGGAAGTAGTTCTCTTTGAGTTCAAGGCTACATAGTGACACTGTGTCTCAGAAAAAGACAGTTTTAATATCAAAAAGACTAACCAAGAATAAAGAAGTTTTGTTTTTGTTTTTTGGGTTTTCTTTTTATGAAAAATTGGTCATATCACTTTCACATGAAAAAAATGAATCATATACTAGGGTTTGCAATCATTACCTTAATCTTTTCTGAAAATTATGAACAAATTAATTTCCCTAAAACCCATTTTTGCTTACTATATATATATATTTCTATATACCTCACTATGTTTTTTTAAAAACAGGCTCTCATGTAACCTATGCTGACTTCTAGCTCACTTTGTGGTGAAGGATGACCTTGACCTCTTGATCATCCTGCCTCTACTTGTTGAGTGCTAGGCTTGGGCTATACTTTTAGCATTTCTGCTGTTTGGGATTAAACCCAGGGCTGTCAGCTTGCTCAGCAAGCATTCTACCAACCGAGCTATGTCCTCAGCCCTGTGGCATCTTTTATTTCTCTCCTACCTTTCCTCCTTTCCTCCCTCCCTCCGTGTAATATTTCTCTTATTTTATGTGTATGTATATGCGTCTCTGTATATGCACAAGGCTGCAAATGCCTTTGAAGCCTGGAAAAGGCATCAGAGCCCCTAAAGCTTTAAGGTGGTTGTGAGCCAAGATCAGTGCTGGGAACCAAACTCGGGCCCTCAGGAAGAGCAGCAAGTGCTCATGACCTCCTTTCATTTTAGACAAGATCTCCCTCTGTATTCCCAATTGTCCTGACCCTATGTACCCCAGTACTCTATGTACTGACTTCAGATTCCCGGCAGTCCCACTACCTGAGTCTCTACAATCATGTTCAGCTCCTTCTATATGATTTATAATGAAATCTGCAGCCACCTACCTGCATCCTTCCGAAACTCCAGTCTGGTTTCCCAGAGGCAGCTCCTCCCCTTTGTCACCTCTTCATTTTTTAAAAGATTTATTTGTTATGTACATAGTGCCTGCATGTCTGCCTGCACCCCATAGAGGGCACCAGATTTCATTACAGTTGGTTGTGAGCCACCAAGTGGGTGCTGGGAATTGAACTCAGAACCTCTGGAAGACCAGCCAGTGTTCTCAGCCTCCAAGCCATCTCTCCAGCCCCATTTCGTTTTTCAACACTATGCATTCACACTATTAAACATTGATCTAAGCCAGGTGATGTTGACACACACCATTAATTCCTGCACTTAGGAGGCAGACGCAGGCAGATCTCTTGAGTTTGAGGCCAGCCTGATCTACAGGACAGCCAGGGCTACACAGAGAAACCCTGTCCTGAAAACCAAGGCAAACAAGTAAGCAGTAGTCTAGAAGTCTAATCTGGAGCCAGCAAGATGACTCACGGGATGATGGGCTTGCTGCCCAACCTGTGTGCAGACAAACTGCAAGACCTCTGCCATCCTAGTAGCATCAAGGATACTGGACCCTAGCCACTGAGTAAACTAGCTGTGATCCAGTATTACCACCAAAGATTTGCATCCGGAATTTGGTCTGGACATGCACAACTGAGCAGAGACTCTCAAGCTCTTGGCCTTGGTTCACACGAATGGGTGAATGTTGCTCTGAGAACAAGAGGCCAACCATATAAGATGTCCAGGGAGAAAATTCTAGATTCCACTTTCTCAAAAAACTCAAGTTTGGGTAGAATCCAGAGAAGAGGGGAGAAGAAGAAGAAGGGGGCAGGTCTTCCCTGTTCTGAGATGATGCAGGAAATGACTGAGTACTGTAAATACTGTCTGTCAATAAACTTGAACACCAAAATACACACAAGACCGCAAACATTTTAGCACATGCCTGTGATCTTGGCACTTGGGAAGCTGAGACTGGAGACTCACCAATCTGAAACCATCTGTATACCACGGACCTGTCTCAGAAAAAGGGTCACTGAGATGGCTCGTCGGGTAAAGGCGCTTGCCACCCAGCCTGAAGACTGAGCTGATCCCCAGAGCCCACACAGTGGAAGGAGAGAACTGATTCTCTCAAGTCCTCCCCTGACTTGCACACACATCGTTGTGTGCACTTCCGACTGCAAAAGGGTAACGGTACATTTTTAATTGTACAGTGTCAATACAACATGGGAGATATGGACGGAACTTAGATTCATACATACGGACTCTCATTTCGGTGATTGTGTTGGACACGACTGCACCGTACGGAATGAGAGGCTCTTGGAGCGGACGGTCAGAAATTAAAATACCGTCCTGGGGCTGGAGTGGTGGCCTAGTCACTAAAGTGCTTGTCATGAGCGTGGATGGCCCACATCCACACTGTGCCCTGAGGTGGATGCGGGTGAACACCCTACACACAGTTCTCTGAGCTAAAGATCTCAAGAGATCTGGCTAAGAGCATGCTTGCTGGACAAAAATGAGGACCTGAGTTCAGATCCCAGCACCCATGGAATAAGCCACTCGTCCCTTGAGCATGACTGTCAGCTCTGAAGGAGGCAGAGACAGGAGGACTGGGGGTGGTTGGCTTCCAACCTAGCCAAGAAAATGCAGGCCCTAGGTTTAAGGAGAGGTCCTTCCTTGTGGAGGAGACGGGATGGTAGAGGTGAACGCCTGATGCTTTCCTTGAGCACCTCCGTGTACACAACAGCAAATGACTCCTTACACACCAGTACATATACCCAGACACCTAGATACAAATAGATCTTCTTTAAATGATTAACAAAAATATTTCCCTGTGAGTTTGGATAGCCCTCACCAACACAGCAGGGAAGCCACCGGAAGCCTGTTTACGACCGCAGTGATCACACATCTTAACACTCTCTAAAGCACTAGCGCAGTATATCCTCAGATGGATAATTACAGTCATGGATTCGGAAGAACATCTGAGACACACTGAGTGTCGTTCTACAATGATGTTACAAAACCATGTTAGCTAAAATAAACAGCAAGTGTGTCATCAAAGCTATGTTTTACCAATTAGAAAGAGTCAAGTGTCTGTTTTATCCCAACGCCCTTGTTTCGCAAGAGCAGAAGCTCAGGGACTTAGCCAACCAGAATGACACAGCTAATCGGTAGCACAACTGTACTGATCTCTCAGGTCTCCTGCCTCACGGGCCAGTGCTCTCCCCTGTGGTGTCCATGGTTACCCGGATGGGTTGTCCTGAAAACGTGCTGAGTTTCATGATTGGTCTTGGTGCGTGTAGCTGCTTTTGCTTAAAGTTCTCTCTCTCTCTCTCTCTCTCTCTCTCTCTCTCTCTCTCTCTCTCTCTCTCTCTCTTTCCCCTCCTCTCTCTCTCTCTCTCTCTCTCTCTCTCTCTCTCTCTCTCTCTCTCTCTCTCTCTTTGAGATAGGGTTTCTTTGTGTAGCCTTGGCTGTCCTGGAACTCACTCTGTAGACCAAACCAGCCTATAACTCACAGAGATCCACCCGCCTCTGACTCCCAAGTGCTGTGATTAAAGGCGTGCACCACCACGCCGGGCTCAAATTAGTTCTCTTACAATCAAACTCAATGACAAATAATAGGGCATGAAAGCTAACTAAAATTCGTTATTTAAATTCACCAACTGGTAAACAGTATATGAATGTGCACAGAAACAAACAGATCAAACCCGGGGTCTTGTGTTTCCTGAGCAGGCTTCCCTTTGATTTTGAGATGAGATCTTGCTATATAGCTCAGGCTAGCCTTATATTCGAGCCTCCTGCCTCACACCCTTGAATGATGGTATTACAGATGTATACCATATGACTGGTATTAGCAAATATTTCCTTAAGGAATATATACAAATGGGCTCAGAAACAGAAGTGTGAACTTAGTGGTGAAGAGCTTGCCTTCTGTGAATGAGATACTGGATTTTGTCTCTAGCATTGGAAGAAAAAATGGGTGGGGAATGTTGGGGGAAGAAATATATCTATGAATAAGGGAGTAGCACACAAGGCTGATGCAGGAGGATTGGGAATTGAAGAGGGAGTCCCCTCTTTGTGCTGTGATTACCATTAATGAATAAAGAACTGCTTTGAGCCTACAGCAGAGCAGGGCTAGGTGGGGAGGACTGGACTCAATGCTGGGAGAAAGAAGGGCAGAGTCCGGGAGCCGCCATGGAGCCACCAGAGTCAGACATGCCAAAACGTTAGCTGGTAAGCCACAGCCACGTGGCAATACACAGATTACTAGAAATGGGTTAAACTAAGAGGTAAGAGTTATCCGATAAGAAGCTAGAGCTAATGGGCCAAACAGTGATTTAATTAATACAGTTTCTGTGTGATTATTTTGGGGCTGAGCTGCCAGAAACTAACAAGTTGCTCACTCCCTCCTACAGGGAATTTGAAGCCAATTTCTCTGCAACACAATTAGACCCTGCCACAAATATGTTTATATTGATATGTGTATATGTGCACCTAGACAATAAGCACATGAAAAGACTTAATGTTTTCATTATGGAAATTCTGGTAAAAGTGAAGAAGTACTTCTTCAGCCCATTGGGCTGGCCAAGATTAAAGAGACAGGTGTGAAGATGTTGAACCCTTATACGTTGTTGGAAGAATTGTTCAGTGCTGTGGCCATGCTGGTAAACACTGACAGGTTTTCAGAGGGTTGCACACAGAATTACCATGTGACCTGGCAATCGTATTCCCGGGCACAGACCTAAAAAACATGAAAACAAACGGCCCAGTCAACATGTGCTTGTAATCCCACAAAGCTGAAGAGGTCAGCACCACAAGTTTGAGCTCAGCCTAGTTCAAGTACAGAGTTCTAGGCTAGCCGGAGCTACACAGTAGGGGAAGGGAGGGAGGGAGGGAGGGAGGGAGGGAGGGAGGGAGGGAGGGAGGGAAAAGGGAAAGGAAGGGGGAAGTCAGGAATGGAAGTATAAAAACACGGGTCCATACACAGATCTACACAGCAACATCCACACAAACGCCCAGGTCCTCTCCAACTAAGGACTTGTTAAAAATGTTTCACCTCTCTCTACAGTGGAGTATCATTTAGCTGTAGTAAAGCAAGGACAGAGACTGGGAATGCAGTTTGGTGGTGGAGCGCCTATGTGGTCTGTGTGTGAGTTCAGAGGCCCTAGGTTTGATTCCTCAGTACTGGGGAAAGAAGTAATTTTGTAAGGCAGTGAATTATTGATACATGATATCACCTGGATCAACTTTGAAAATATGAAATATGCTAAGCAGAGAAACTGTGTATTGAATGACATTGTGTGTATGAAATGCCAAGAAGTAGAATTTTTTTTTTCGTTTTTTTGTTTTCAGGTTCATCTGTGTTACCTTGTAGACCAGGCTGACCTTGTATTCAAAGAGATCCCCCTGCCTCTACCTCCTGAGTGCTGGGCTTAAAGGTGTGCGCCACCACCTCCTGGCTTATATAGTTTACAAAAAATAAACAGCTTATTTACTTTTTGTCTCTGTGAATATTCCGCTTCCAGGCTGGTCTACTGAGGTTTCAGGACACCCATGGCTACACAGAGAAACCCTGTCTGGAAAATAATAATGATAAAGTTATTGTGGACTTAGAATAAAAGAGCAAAGAGCAGGAAATGTCTGGTCATGGATCTCAGGTTTCTTTTGGGGGTGATGGAATGTTCTGAAATTTGATAATAAAGTTGATTTTTAGACTCTGTGATATGCTAAAGACCACCGAACAGCACACATTGATAGTGTGTAAGCAATGTGTCAATAAAGCTGATCTGGAAACCAGATCCTCTCTCACTTTTTTCTCGAGCTGTTTGCTCGTACCCTGTCCTAGTCAAGAGAGACATGTGCTTCCTTCATCTCTACGCGCTGTGTACATTCGGACATACAATAAACTTGATGAAGGTGTGAGTGTGGTTCTGAAATAGAGTGCTTGTTTGCACCTGAGAAGTCTTGAGTTCAAGCTTCCCCTACTGATGTGGGATTCCCCTCTGTATGCTCTGAATACCATTGGTTAATAAAGAAGCTGTCTTGGGCCTGCGTAGGGAACTGAGGTAGGTGGAAAAAACTAAATGGAATGCTGGGAGAAAGGAGGCAGGGCAGAATCAGGGAGAAGCCATGTCTCCCCGCTGGAGACAGATGCAGGAACTTTAGCCGGTAAGCCACAGCCACGTGGTGATACACAGATTAATAGAAATGGGTTAAATGAATATGTAAAAATCAGCCAATAAAAAGCTAGAGCTAATGGGCCAAACAGTGATTTAATTAATACAGTTTCTATGTGATTATTTCGGGCAAAAACAAACAAAACATGACAACCTGTAATTAATTCATTGATGTAATCTTTGAGTGAGTTAAAATATGACAGGCAGTTGGAAAGGATAACTGTTTCTTCCAGTACAGAGGCCACAACCCAGCAGACATTTGGAGATTCACAACATTCGGCCCCGGCCTTCCATCCTCCTCTGAGTAGCAGAAGAGGAGACAGGAGTGTGGGATTGCCTGCTGAGTGTGTCCACTCTTTCACTGATATCGATCAGTGGAGTTTAGGTGAAATTACGTTCAGACAAAACACTGCCCCTGCCTTTATCTAGTTTCCTGCCTCCTTAGTCAAAGCTGTAAGACTGGTGACCTTTTAAGATGATATTTATTTTTTATGTGTACATGTGTGCTACTGCACGTGTGTGGAGGTCAGAGGACAGTGTTCAGGAGCTGGTTCTCCCCTCCCTCCATGAACTCAGGTAATCAGGCTTGGCAGCAAATGCCTTTCCCCAAGAGGCCATCTTGCCAGCCCTACAGCACTTCCTTGGCAGCCCACAGCCATCTCCACCCACTCTGGATACCCTGATTTAAAAGCTGGGGGTGGGACCCAGGGGCGGTGCTAAATAGTAAGGCAACGTGTGCACACATCCACACAAAGTCTACAGTGGTTACTACATGAGAACAGGAAGGGCTACTCTGGATCCCACGTGTGTGGTACGGAATAGCTGCTTTCAGGTCGCACCTCACTTGAATGACTCCATTTTATGAAGCAGCAGCTGCAGCCTGAGTTATTCCACTTTAAGTGCCAAGAAAGGGTGACTGTACATCTTGCTTTTGCAAGTGAGCAACCTCCTGTACACCAGCAGGCAGGCCCACAGTGATCATTTGTGCCAGTGAAGGATGACATCAGCAAATACATCGAGTCACGCAAGTGTGTCGATCACACTGGACTGAGCCCCTTACCTGGGAGCAGCCCTAGACTGCAGTGCAGCAGGCACACTCACTACTCACCCAGCTGCTTGTCAATCATCCTCACCTAGGAAAACCTCACAGTCAAGGAGCTCCACCTCTGTCCCACACTCCAGCTCAGTCTCCCCTCTGAGCGGGGTTCTCTTAGCTGACTCTCAGGTCTACCGCCCAGGCCCACTCCTGACAGCTCAGCACTGAACAGCTCTTGTCTGGTCAGCCGTGGGTTCTTCCTTGCATCTGTACCAGCTCCCAGCTCCAACTTCAGGACAACCTCTGATCTTTTGAAAGTTTAACCCTTTGTCTGACGTTCTCTCACCTGCATAGGTACACTGTGAAAAGCGAACGTGGAATCTCAAAGGTAATATTAAGATGAGAATAAAGGAAACTGATTGCCAGTGGCTACCAGTCAAGGGGGATAGAGGCTACGTGACAAACTGCAGCCAACAGAACTGAGTGGATTGTCACATTATTGTCATTCAGTAAGTTCTGATAATGTAGAAAGGCACAGACATATCCATGATTCTGACATACAGACAATGGTGTGGGCTATTCACTCTGCCCTACTTTCTAACACTCTGAAGTCACAATTATCCTGTTGGGGCCAGTGATACGACTCAACAGGTAAAAGCACTGACCTCCATACCTGAAAACCTGAGTTCCATCTCTGCATCCCATGTGTTAGAAGGAGAGAACTAGCCTGGCAGTGGTGACACACACCTTTAATTCCAGCACTTGGGAGGCAGAGGCAGATGGATCTTTAAGTTCGAGGTCAGCCTGGTCTATGGAGCAAGTTCCAGGACAGCCAAGGCTACAGATAAACCCTGTCTTGAAAAACCAAACTTACCTACAAGAAACAACAAAAAGATCTACCACAGTTTCCTTCTGACTGCACACACGTTCCATGGTGCATTCTCCCTTCAGAGACAGAGGATGAATTAATAAACAGTAAGTAATAAAGCCTGACGCCTCCTGTTTGCATCAACTTATCCTGATTTCTTCCTTTGTCAATTCACTACTTACTTTCTTCCCAGGAGTTGTACCTGGGGCTGGATGTGTCCATAAATAAATAAACCATCTTCTTGACAGATGTCATAATGTCCCACCTTAGGTGAGGCATTTATATTTGATTTAGCACCAGCGTTTTGGAGGCTTCTCTGAGAATTTCTTAAGAACACCCTATGCATTTGAATAGGACTATTCAAGGATTTGGGAGTCCCGGGGATGGAGTTTACTGGTAGACTCCTTGACAAACAGGTCCAGTCCCCAGCATCAGACACACAGGAATATCTCGTGTGCAGTGTGCCATCTGATAGTCAAATCTCTTAAGTAATGGAGAGACAGTCAGTGTCTTCATCGTACAGATGAGACGCTGCTGAGTGTGGAGTGGTTTCTCCTGTTGGGAGCAGTGAGACCCAGATCCTGAATTTCTTGTAAACAACTTGTTTTCCCCTGATCTGAGTGCCTACAGCTGCTCTGAGCACGAGACCTTCAGGAGTTTCTGATGGCAGGAGAGTGGTTTCTGGTGGGTTTGGCTGGGGCATGGCTATCTCTATATAATCTGCCCCTGAACACAATAAAGGGGGCATTCTTGGGGAATTCAAGGATGACCCGTGTCGCTGTCTCTCTGTCTGTGTGTGTCTGTGTATTTTAACCTCCAGACCCCTTGCCCGAAGCTTGGTAACTGGGTTCAAGTGCACCGAGCGCAGATATGGGGTGGGGGGGTAAGGGGGGAGCGGTGCACGGCATCTCCCAGTTTGGACAGCTAGTCAACAGCAAAGCCTGCTAAGGCGGCTCACTGATTGCTTTTACTATGGCTCCTTCCCAGACAGGAAGTTGACTTCTTAGTTGACAGCTGTCTCTGTGCAAACAGCAATGCAGCAGAGAACTGTTAAGTTTGATCTTTTAAACGTTTTAATAAATCACACTGCATGTACTATCGATTTCATAAGCAGGCATCCATCGAGGGGCAACGCAAGGAAGCCAGCAGCTGATGATGAGAAAATAGGTTTCTATGAGACTGGGAAGTGCACAGTTGACGAGAACAGAAGTCAGTGCGCAACCGTCAGTAGCACAGTGTACAGATCTCATCAACCCGTGCGGGCCACAGAGCTGGCTATAGAGGAACTCGTCTTTTATCCCAGGGGTCACTTCTCTGCGAATGAATTTTTCTAAACCCATCTCAACCTACAAAATGCCTGGCCCATTGAGAACATAAACAAGAATGAAGCCCCACTCCAGATTTCAGAGTTTCCAGTCCACATTAGAGAAACAAAGTGCGCACACCCAGGAAAAAATAAGCTGTCCCTAGTGGCACCTAAGCCTTTCCTGGAGAGATGCAACCTGTGGCTGCTGACCCCAGACAAGGAGCCCACAACAGAACAATGTACAGATACCAGCAGAGTCCAGCTTGGTGAACTAGGAGATTTACTGGGGCTACTTACAGGAGTTTGGATAAGCAGTTAGGAATAGGTGCAGAAACGACTTACACACTACATCGCCAAAGCCCACCCGAGCATGTGTGCTCACACAGCTGGGACCTGGAGCACACTGCACACCTGCCCACAGCTCTCTAGGTTGGACAGTGTCCTGTCCAGGGGCCTCGGTTGGTCGGTTGGTCTAAACCTCTTCCAGGCAGCTCAGCTGTTTTCTGATTCTTCCAGGCAGCTTGATCTGGGCTGAGATTCTTGACAGTTCTGTTCTGAGAGGCAAGTTTCCCAGTGAACCTCACCTTCTTATTGGTTATTCTGGCAGGGAGGAGCCTCAGGAATCCCAATCAGCTTTAGGGACTTCCTGAATCGATTTTGAATTCTTTCCCTTCCTGTTTAAGGCACTTCCCTGAGGATGGAATGTTTCAATCTCAAAGGAATCTATTACACAACACAAACCTTCAATCTCCACAAATGGTTGTCAGGAGCAATCCTCTGACCTCTGTACACGATTGTACATGCCCTCCCACACACCTCCTTCCCTCCTTTTGTTTTTGCAGTACTGGAGATTAGCCTAGGACCACATTCCCTAAGTCAGTGGTCTACCACTGGACTGCATCCTCAGACCTTCAGAAGCTCTATTTCCCCAGGCCTCCCTTCAGTTAGCATGCTTCCGGTTTGAGGACCGGACAAGCTGCCAGCAGCTTGATGTCCAGGGTATATCATAAATAGAATGATACCAAATTCAGAAGCTGGACAAATAATAACTGAATATCTGGCTTTTGAAAATGCTAATGCAAAAGGGCAATTAGGTCACTAAAGGCAAGGTCAGTACCCTAGGAGGAACAGATTGTAGATACAATCAATATTGAACCCATGACCATGATGATGCTTGGGTAGGAGAGGGAGGTGATTTCCAGGGGTTTGAAGAAAAATTGAAATGTCAAGTGTTTCAGTTGTGGCAAACAAGGTCACTTTTTAAAAAGGGACTGTAAATAAGTTGTTCCTAGAAGCAATGTTTTTCTACGCATAATTCAAACAGAATGCCCCTCCCTTCTGGAGAATATGTGGCAAAGGTAGACATTGGACTAATGAATGCAGGTAAATAAGGGGCAGGAAAGGTAGCCCCTTGTCATCAGGAAACTCCTTCCAAGAGCAATTAAAGACCCTGGTGCTGCCCCAGACATCAGGAGTAACTTTAAGAACAGGACACTCACATTCCTAAGAACTGGGGTGAGTGGTTTTTGGTCTTTCATTGGGTTATGTCTATTTGTCATTGTTTAGGGAGGTTGGTTACAAGTTGTTATTGGTAATGGTCAGGAAAAAAGTTAAACAAAGGAAATTAGATCCAGGATTCTTGTTCCTAAAAGAAAAAAGGGGGATATAGATAAGATAGAATATAAGGGTCGATTATTAAATCTACTCTGAAAAGAAAAAGGGGTTATATAGAAATAGAATAAAAATGTAGATTATTGAATCTGCTTTTAAACTGAAAAAGCAACTACTAGTTTTAAATATTTTACATTGGCTTAGATTTTTTTGTATATTGACACAAATTTGAGGTTATTTTTATTAAAACATTCTGTACACACATTTCTAATCTTTTTTTTTTCTTTTTCGAGACAGGGTTTCTCTGTGGTTTTGGAGCCGGTCCTGGAACTAGTTCTTGTAGACCAGGCTGGTCTCGAACTCACGGAGATCCGCCTGCCTCTGCCTCCCAAGTGCTGGGATTAAAGGCGTGCGCCACCACCACCGGGCACATTTCTAATCTTATTCTAAGTATTGTGCCTATATAGCTCATTTAACAGTATAATACAAATTTTTTTCCCTTGAACATTATTATTACCAACTGTTTAGAATAATAAGGAAATGCAGGTTAGTAATTAGTCATCTATTACAATTGAACTTGTAGTCACATTAGGTATGTTTTCAAGGTCAAACAGAGATACATTTTAGACAGATCATCTTCAAACACTTCAGAGATCTACAGAATATGGCATTTAAGATGTTTCTACATTCGTGTCCTGTGTGTGTCTATGGTTGCTTACAGAAGCATGAGTGAGAGTTTGTCCATGGCAGCATGGACACCTTACCAGTGGCTGCATCACTGAGAACAATGTCTCTCCCTCTGCTATCAACTATTAATCATGTCCTCAGGTAAGGGCAGGGCCCTGTGAGCCCCTGCCCTTCTGTGATGAGGTGTTGACAGTCCTAGTGCCTTGCAGGTCTGGTGCTTGTCGTTGCAAGGACTCTGGGTCTAAGGGTACAACACTTGCCATGCCTGAAGTCTTCATTCCATACATCTTTATCTTTCTCCTCTCTTCTCCTGGATCTATGTTCACTCAGGATGTTTTCTGATCCTTAGAAGGTCTGATATAGATGTCATGTCTGTGACTGGACTTTCCACAGTCATTAATTCTCAGTTCTCTGACCAGTTATGGATTTCTGCTATCAGTCACCACTGCAAAAAAAGTTTCTTTTTTTTTAATATTTATTTATTTATTATGTATACAATATTCTGTCTGTGTGTATGCCTGCAGGACAGAAGAGGGCACCAGACCCCATTACAGATGGTTGTGAGCCACCATGTGGCTGCTGGGGATTGAACTCAGGACCTTTGGAAGAGCAGGCAATGCTCTTAACCACTGAGCCATCTCTCCAGGCCCCCAAAAAAGTTTCTTGATCACAACTAAAATCAGTGCTATTCTATCGGCATAAACATAATAATTTAGAAGGCGATCTGACAGTTACATAATGCCCAGCTAGCAAAGCAACAGCAAAAGCTCTCCTACTAGACAAGGTCCCAGTCAGAGACTTTTGACAATGTTTAGGACCTGTGGTGATTTATGGCCCCCATAGTGTCATGTGTTTGACTGCTTGGCCCATAGGCAGTGGCACTATTAGGAGGTGTGGCTTTATTGGAGTGGGTGTGGCTTTGTTGGAGGAAGTGTGTCACTGTGGAGGCGGGTTTTGAGGTTTCGTATATGCTCAAGCAATGCCCAATCTGACAGTTCACTTCATGTTGCCTGTGGACCAGGATGTAGAATTCCCAGCTCCTTCTCTCGCGCCATGTCTTCCTGTATGCCGCCGTGCTTCTCACCACAATGATGATGGCCTAAACCTGTGAAACCATGAGTTAGCCCTAACCACATGATTTCCTTTGTAAGCATTGCCGTGGTCGTGGTCTGTCTTCCCAGCAACAAAAACCCTAAGACAGTATCAGAGTTGAATTTTCGTGGATTGAGTATCAAATGGAATAAGAAAGTGATTGGTTAGGCCAGTAATGGCCCTGCCACAGTGGCTTCGGTGGAGTCACTATGCCTGGCTGGTAGGTATTAAAATCCTGTAATTCTTATTCCTTATCATCTCTACCCAGCACCTCCTGTCTTTGCTTTCTTTCACCTATAACACGTCCCATTGCTTATCTCAATTGCTTCAAGATCTCTTAGCCCAAGTTCCCTGATTCTAGAATCCCAAGCGATCCTCCAGTGACCTAGCTAACATATGTCTTAATTGTGCTAGCCACTTTGCTGAAATCAAGAGTGTCAAACTGGGCCGTGGTGGCGCACGCCTTTAATCCCAGCACTCGGGAGGCAGAGGCAGGCGGATCTCTGTGAGTTCGAGGCCAGCCTGGTCTACAAGAGCTAGTTCCAGGACAGGAACCAAAAGCTACGGAGAAACCCTGCCTCGAAAATCCAAAAAAAAAAAAAATGTCTCTAAGTTAATGATGACACTGCCCAAATGAAAGAATAGTGTCGGGGAGCCAGTTTGGTGGCTTTCTGCTGAGCCTCTTTGTCTACCCCTGGGATACTGTGAGATCAATCAGGATATGGTATATATTTGTTTTGTCTTTGGATCCATTTCCTAAAATACAGGTAATAAAGTTCCTAGAGGGGCTGGAGAGTTGGCTCAGTGGTTAAGAGCATTATCTGCTCTTCCAAAGGTCCTGAGTTCAATTCCCGGCAACCACATGGTGACTCACAACCATCTGTAATGAGGTCTGGTGCCCTCTTCTGGCCTGTAGACACACATGCAGACAGATTATTGTATACATAATAAATAAATAAATGTTTTTCAAAAATGATAAACTTCCTAGAATCTACCAAATCCTACATTTCTTGATAGTAATAAAATGACTGGTGATTGGTAGCCCTTAGTGGCTTCCGGAGTTGTTCACTTGGAAGACCAAAGAACCCCGAGAGGGTTGGCAGTTTCAGCTCCATCCCCCAGCTAGTGAGAAGGCACAGAGGTTGAAGGTTGGATTGGACAACCTTTTCTTTTTGAGACAAGATCTCACACTGTCGTCTAGGGTAGTCTGCAACTCAGTCCAAGCTGGTTTAGAACTCACCATGTGGCTTAGGCTGGCCTCAAACTTATGGCAATCCTCCTGACTCAGTTCCTAATTGCTATGATTCTAGGTGTAGGGCCCAGGGCAGCTTGGTAAAAGGCAGGCTCTATAGAGACCACCCTTAAGGGAACACCCGACTGCAGAAAAGACCACAAACTGGAACCACCCAACCACCACCCAGGAACGAACCATTTAGGGGAAAAGTACCTAAAGTTCCAAACGAAATTCCTAACATTTCAACTATTGTGGATAGGAACACCTGATTTCACCAGGGCATCCCTAAACAAATGTCAGCCAATGAGGGGTCACCTCAACCTCTGCTATTATAAAAACCCTACCCCAACTGAGCTAAGGGCTCTCTGATTGTGCCAATGTGCTGAACACATGGAGAGTCTGAGTTCGAACTTGAATAAGAATAAAAGCTCTGCCGGGCGGTGGTGGCGCACGCTTTTAATCCCAACACTCTGGAGGCAGAGGCAGGCGGATCTCTGTGAGTTTGAGGCCAGCTTGGTCTACAAGAGCTAGTGCCAGGACAGGCTCCAAAGCTACAGAGAAACCCTGTCTCGAAAAACTAAAAATAAATAAATAAATAAATAAATAAATAAATAAATAAATAATAAAAAAATAAAAGCTCTATGCCAGGTGGTAGAGGTGCACACCTTTAATTCTAGCAGTTGGGAGGCTGAGGCAGGCGGATCTCTGTGAGTTTGAGGCCTGCCTGGTCTACAAGAGTTAGTTCCAGGACAGGCTCCAAAGCTACAGAGAAACCCTATCTCAAAAAAATAAAATAATAATAATAAAAAGAAGCAAATGAGGTCACACAGAAATTTCTGAACACTTCCCCATGGATATTCACTGTTTGTTGCCTGCCATGCCCGTGCCTTGCAATATTAGCAGTAAGGTTTGAAGGAAAAGCCAAAGGAGGAAGAAAACACACACACACACACACACACACACACACACACACAGCAAAGACCTGCTTATCCACTACATTGTAACCAGAATTGTTAAGGTCAAAGTCTGGACCCCGACAGCCCTAATAAGGCAGACTTGGCCACTAGTCCTTACTAGGACAATTAAAGGAACACGTAATGGGAGAAACAGAGAGATGATCTTTATTCAGTGTGGCCACAGTGAGAAAAGGACAGATGAAGAGGTCCAGTGACCCCCCCCCACACACCCCAAATCCACTGGAAAATGCATGAGTGTAATGTCTAAATAAAGGGCTAGAGGTATACATCATAACAGTTCTGGTCAATCCCTGACCCGTTGCTGCGTCTGCCTCGGTCTCTTCTGAAAAGGGTGTGGTGTTTGGGATGGAAATGTCCCCATAGGCTCAGGTCTTTGCACACTTGGGTTCCCAGTTGCTGCTTGAGGGATGTCATGGAAACTTTAAGAGAAGTATGTCACTGGGTGGGGTACTTTCAGAGGCCCTAGCCTTGTCTCACGGTCCCTTCCTTTTAAGTTAGCTGCTTTGGTCATGGTGTTTGGTCACAGCCAAAGATACATAACTAATAGGGATGTAAGTCGTCAGCCAGTGTGCAATCTCTCCCTGCAGACCAATTCCTCTTCTGGCTGGCATCAGCCTTCAGCCTTCCCTTCTCCCAGCATGAGATTCCTGGAGAAATTCCAATTCCTTGGCTTCCTGTGTTTCAATGGTCGATAGCCAAGGGAGGGCTATTGGTAACTTCTGAATATTTTCCCTCCAGCCAAGACATTTGTAGAACAATGAAACCCATGCTGCTACCACAAGCCTATCCAGGAAGTCGCTACTCCAGCAGGGCTGGATTTCTGCTGCCAGGCAGATGGTGGCTATTCCTTCCGTCAGATTATCTCAAGACAAATGACAAACACAAAATGTTTGTTTTCTAATATCAGCCGATCTGATTTTGTGACAGCTTCCCCTTTCCTTGCAACTATTTCAAATTGCCTCTTTCCATACCTTTGCTGGGCGCACGAAAAGAACCACTCTCCTTTTCCAGCAATATTCTGCCAGATCCCTCCTTCCCTCCTGACTCTGCCCAATCTTGATTAGCCAGCTCCGCTCTCGCTGTCCATCACGGGTCGTGCAGGCTTCTGATTACACTGGGCTGTACAGACTTGAGTTCATGGCACATACTTCCCCAGAAAAATACACATCTTCCAGGAAAGGTCTGAATGAAGTGGAACTCCAAGTTCTGTTTTGTTTTTTTAACCCAGATTACCCAGGATTACAACGTACTTTGTTAGGAAGGCACCTTTTCTTAGACTCAGACAAAACCGAAAGTGACCAGACAGAATCATGGCTCTCTCTTCTTCTGTAGGTGAGTGCTGTGGGCTGTCCACCAGAGCAGACTGCTGGGACGAGGGTTTAAGCCAATTAAAAGTCTTTATCCGCTGGCCAGCAACTGCACTGAGTGTTCAGGAATCTAACTGTTGTTTTAATTCAGAAAAGGAAACTTTTTATTTTGAGACATGGTTTCTCTGTATAGCCCTGGCTATCCTGGAACTCACTCTGTAGACCAGGCTGGCCTCAATTAGAGATTTGCCTGCTTTTGCCTCTCAAGTGCTGGGATTAAGGCGTGCACCACCACCGCCCAGCTAAAAACAGAAACTTTAATACCTCCAGGTCCTGATCAAACTATCTACTTAGTTTGGAAAGCATCAGAAGAGGCGCAGTTAGTCAAACTATTGGTAAATGCCCAGATAGTCTCAGGGGCTCAGTAATATTGCTGTTATCCAGATGAATTAACTCATAGGTAGAATAGCAGACAAAAGAAAAAGAATAAAGGAAGCACCAACGTTAAAGGTTTTGGATATTATACAAGTTTTAGCCCCTTATAAGCCCTCTAAAGTTAATTTGGGTTGTTCCCAGTCATAATCAGTTTCGTCGGTCAATGGGCTGACGAGATGGTTAGTTCCTAGTACAGGGGCCAGGTGTCCAAGCATAGCCAGCAGTCCTGGCTGATTTTGGGTGGGAACGATTAACTCTCTCCCCAGGGTCCCTTCCTGTGGCATAGTTTCTGATACCCTGGGTTTTCCCAAAGGACAGAATCTTTTAAAAGAAATTTTCAGGAAACCGCAGTTTTACAACCCCAGCTTTTGCAATGGAAACTCCCTTCTTTCTGGCTACTTTCTGGCAACTAGGGTCCCCAACCACAGGGCATGCATAGAGTTGTAAACTCTATTCCTATCTCAAAAGATAAACACCCACATCTTTTCTTTCTCTAATACAACCAGACTCTTAAAGTGGGCATCAGTGAGCAGAGGTCAAGATGAATATGGGTTTGGTCTGTAAGTCACATTAGCTAATAACTTCCCCATATCTGTCTCCTTAGCTCCCACGTCTCACTGAGGCAGTAGGGATTGCACCATCACCCTGTATTTGTACCAAACACAAGTCTCAGGATAGGGTAGAGGAGCAGGGAGGAAAGGGGCCTGTGGGTCCAAAGGAACCTTCATTTCAATGGCTTATAGTTTGGAGAGGGGCTGTTTGACAGCCTCTGTGGCTTCCCACTTTGGTATGGTAGACCCTTCACAGCCACAGAATGGAGAGAATTATCGTGTAGCGTCCTTTCCAAGTTCGTTTTAGTGCCCCTGTGGCCACCTGCCTGACCCAGACAGTGTCACTGGACTGGAACAAGGGGAAACTGCCGGGGTACTCAGGTCTGCTGGGTCTCTCGGACAGCCCAATGAACAGCCTGTTTGGAGGACAGGAGGGCCCATAGTGACCACACAAAGGAATGGGTAGAGAGCTCTGCCGACTGCTGCTCTCTAAGCCTGGGAAGCAGTAGGGGAGGGCATCCAAACATTATTGCATAGGGAGAAAATCCCTCCCGATGTGGGGTGCAGCCGGCCTGAAATGACGCCAAGGGAAGGGGGTCTAACACCCTTGGCCGGACTCTTTAGTGAGTGTTTTGGTGGTTTCCTCTGAAGTCCTGTTCATTCTTTCTGCCTGCCCAGAACTCTGAGGTCTCTTTGCAAAATGTAGTTTTCAATCTCTATCTAAAGCTTTTGCTGTTAATTGAGATATTTTGGCTAATGAAAGCCAGGCCATTGTTGGACCCTGTCTTAGGGTTTCTGTCACTGTGAAGAGACACCATGACCATGGCAACTCTTATAAAGGAAAACATTTAATTGGATGCCTTATGGCGCAAGGTTCAGTCCATTATCATCATGGTGGGACATGACTGTATGCAGGCAGACATGGTGCTGGAGAGGTCGCTGAGAGTTCTACATCCTGTGCAGGGGACAGGAAGTGGTCTAAACACTGGGCGTGGCTTGAGCATATATGAGATCTCAAAGCCCGCCTCCACAGCGACACACTTCCTCCAACAAGCCCACACCTCCTGAGAGTGCCCTTCCTTTGGAGTCTATTTTCTTTCAAACCACCATAGACCCCATTGCTAGCAGGAGGCCAAAACAGGGAACCAGCTCCTGAAGAAGCTTTTTAGCTACAATTTGAGCAGTTTCAGTCAGGGTGCGGAAGCTTCTACCCACCTGGAAAAGGTATCTATAACAACTAAAAGGTACTTATAACCTTCCCTAGCAGGCCTGATCGCGGTGAAGTCCGTTTTCCCAGAGTTTTCCAGGGTGTTGATCTCTCGTTTGAACCCCTTCCTGAGTAAGGGCTCTCTGTTTCAGAATCACTTGAATACAAACCTGGCATTTGGCTGAGACATCCTGCACTGGGCTGCCCAGTCTAGGTAGAAGATACCTTGGTCTGAGTAGCTCAGAAAGTTTGTGGACCCCAGATGAGCTGCCTGGTGAAGGTCAGTTACCAGGGCCCAGGGTCTCAAGGTCTGGTCTCTGGGATCTCAGGACTTCCAGAAGCGTTGTAGGGTATTCATCAGAGAAGACTGCTGAGACATGGGTTTAAGCCAATAGAAAGTCTTTATTAGCTAGCCGTCAACTACACTGGGTGTTCTGGATCTCAGTGTAGCCCTGAGCCTTTCTCAAGATAAGCTTTTAAACACACACACACATAAAAAAACATGTTCTGGGTTGACATACTTCAGTAAACAAGATTGGTTAGACAGAAGCAGAACTGCAGAAGCCAAAAAGCAAAGTTAGTACATTTCAAGACTTTCTTAGAACTATGGACATTGATGGTTAGGTCTTTATTTTAGTTTTAGCAGGCAGTGTGGTCTATGTGCTGAGTTTTACAGCCTGAATGCATTTCCATCATGGGGTCAGTCAGGCTAATGACTGGGGGCCTACTGAGGTTTGAGGCCCTGTCACCACGAGAGTTTCCTTTATTTATTTATTTATTTATTTATTTATTTATTTATTTATTTATTTAAAAACAGCCTTTCTCTGAATAGCCTGGCTGTCCCGGAACTCACTCTGTAGACCAGGCTGATCTAAAACTCAAAGACCTGCTTGCCTCTGCCTCCGAAGTGCCGGGATTAAAATGTGCACCACTGCCGTCTAGCCATCTAGCTGTTTTCCCTCCTTTCTTACTTAAAGTAAAAAAATTAAAATAACAAAAAAGAGTTTTTGCCTCTGTGTGTGTGTGTATGTGTGCGTGCGCGTGTACTATCTTTAGAGTCCAGAAGAGGGAGCTGCAGGCTGTTGTGAGCAGCCCAGTGTAGGTGCTGGGAATTGAACCTGCCTGGGTCCTCTGTTATGCAGCCTGTGCTCTTAACCTCTGAGCCACCTCTCTTGCCCTCTCCTACCTTAATACTGTCCCCAGTCAATATCTGAGCACAGGAGTCGTGGAAAATGCAGAGAGGATGCGTCAGAATAGCTGACTCAGGCATGTGAAAACGTTGCCGTGTTCAGTGGAGTTTAGGTCATCCTGGCTTTCAAGATGGGAGCATTTTTGGAACTTTATTCTGGGGAATCCGCTTTCTTTAATTATATCTCCTAGGATAAGACTTAGACACGCCCACTTTCCAGCCTGCCCAGAATATGTGAGTCAGTATGGGGGTTGTAAAGTTCAGATCCTATCGTCCTCTGTCACACTCAGGGGTGACACACAATGCAGCCTGCAGGACCCAGGCGCCAGGGACACAACCTGACTTGGTCATTATTTTAATGGAAGTTTTTATTGAGATAATTATGGATTTGTGCAAAGTTCTCAGCAATTACACTGAGAAATTCTCTGCATCTCTCATCTAGTTTTCCCAAACAGTAGCATTTTCATAACCAGGTTACTGGGAAGATGCACTATTCAAAGCTACCCGGGTTTTTTTTATTATGTTTTTTATTTTTTGAGACAGGGTTTCTCCATGAGCCCTGGCTGTCCTGAAACTCACTCTGTAGACCAAGCTGGTATTGAACTCTTTGGGATCTCCTGCTTCTGCCTCCAGAGTTCTAGGACTAAAGGCGTGCACCACCACTGCCCCGCTGAAAGTTCCCCAGTTTTACTTGTGTGTATGTTTAGATCTGTACGCTATGGTCACACGGGAAGGTCCGTGAACTCTAGATACTGAACAGTTACATCAGCACCCTTCACACTGTCCTAAAATAAACACACCACATCACCTCTTCCCGTGGTACCCAGCCCTTGACAACCACTGTTGCCAGTTCTAAAATGTAGATTTTTTTTTTCCTTCCTGAGACAGGGTTTCTCCATGTATCCCTGGCTGTCCTCGAACTTGCTCTATAGACCAGGCTAGCCTCGAACTCAGAGGTTCACCTGTCTCTGACTCCCAAATCCTGGAATTAAAGGCGAGCCCCACCACTGCCCGACTAGAGTATGTAGACTTTTTGGCACAGGTACTCGGCTCCCTGGAGCATCATCCAAATTGTTGTTGCAGAGTTCAATTGTCAACATCTGTGCTTTCCCACGTGAAGAAATGGCTGTCATAACCCATCCAAGCCTCCATTTATGAAATCTGTGTTTTATTTAACTACTACTAAATGGTAGGAAATGGATAATAGCATTGTTTCGGGGATGATATAAAAATCGAGTGAGCCGGGTGTGGTGCTGCATGCCTACCTGTCTGTAACGCCGTCAACACTCAGGAGACCAAGGCAAGAGCACGGAGAATTCTAGTCCGTCTACTTAGAGAGATTGTCTGCAAGGAGCGACAACAAAACTCTCTGTGATAGTTCACACCTACGATCCCAAGCACTCAGGAAATTGAGATAAAAGGGCTGCTGATTGCCACAAGGTTGAGGCCAGCCTGGGCCACAAAGAGTTCCAGACCAGCCTGGGCTACAAAGTGAGTCCTAGTTTAAAACACGAAACAGCCAATCACAAGAACAAAAACCAGAACAGACCAGATCAAATGAGATAAGCCCGCCCAGCGTGCTGAGGAGGGTGTTTCTTCAACCACTCAAGGGACCCGTCTTTCCTGTTCTCCTCTCCCAGGTCTGTCAAACTGCTCCTCTTCAGGAATAGTTTTCTGATCTCAGGAGGGAATGAGACTCTCCGGCCTCCTTTGAGGAAATGGCTTTCCTGAGCATGGAGTCAGGAGACAGGATAAAACGCGGTGAAAATATGAAGGCTCTTCCCGGTTATTCTCCAAACTGTCGTGGTGCAGAGTCCTGACAGTGTCTGTGCAATGTGCACAGACAGCAAAACTTTACAACCAGCCAGCTTCTCAGTTCAGTAAAGAAAATGCCCTCCAATTGCCGCGCACCGTGCCCCTGTGTCTACTCTCAATGCGCTGGCACCCAGTTCACGAGCTTCAGGCAAGGGGTTGGAGGTTAAAATACACAGACACACCGACAGAGAGACAGCAACACGGGTCATCCTTGAATTCCCCAAGAATGCCCTCTTTATTGTGTTCAGGAGCAGATTATTTAGAGATAGCCACGCCCCAGCCAAACCCACCAGAAACCACTCTCCAGCCATCAGGAACTCTTGAAGATCTCGTGCTCAGAGCAGCTGTGGGCACTCAGATCAGGGGATTACAAGAAATTCAGGATCTGGGGTCTCACTGCTCCCCAACAGACCTAAAGGGTGAAGAAAACCTTTAGGGAGACCAACCTAAAATCTGAGTGTTCTACCTATGTCCTCCCCATCACAGCAGAGGGGCGGGGCTGCAGTGGGAATCTCCTGCCCAGCCTTCTGCTCTCTTTAGCTAAGTTACAGCTGTCTCGGGATTCCAATACAGACGCAAATGTTCTCTCTTAGTCAACAGAAAGGGATGGGACTAAAAAGTGTGCTTGTGATGTGTGTGATATGTGTACATGTGTGTGCATGTGTGTGATAAGTGTATTTGTGTGTGCATATGTGTGATGTGTGTGACATGTTTTCTATGTGGGTGTATTATGCAATATGTGTGTGTGATATGTGTATGTGTGTGATGCATATATGTGTATGTTGTACATGTGTGGTGTGTTTGTGCATATATGTAATGTGTGTAATGTGTGCGATATGTGTGTACGTGTGTGTGCATGTATGTAATGTGTATGTGTGTGATGTGTGTATATGTGTCTTTTTACTTTTATTACATTTATTTATTATTTGGGTGTTGGGGCTGTGTGGAAGTCTGAGGACAACTTGAAGGACATAGTTCTCCTTTTCTACCAGGTCCTGAGGATCGAAGGAACTCAGGTCATCAGGATTGCCCCTTGGCACCCTTTCACCTGCCCAGTGTGCTTTTTGTTTTGTTTAACTTCCTTGAAAGATTATGGTAGTCAAACAAGTTGGGACTCTCTCCTACTTAGGATATGTCTCCGCTTCTTGGATTGGTTTGGTCTGACATCTCTTGAGTATTCCCCTCTTGAGAGCTCCTGTAAGCTCTCTTTCACAAAAGCATTCCTCTTAGGGTTGGGATGTAAGCAGAACACCCCCAGGTCATTATAATGCCCTTGCCAAGGTAAGCTCCCCATTTTGTAACATGTATAAGAACCTCGGTTTGTTCCCAGTACCAGGAAAAAACTAGTTTTGTTCTTTGAGACAGGGTTTCTCTGTGTAGCCTTGGCTGTTCTGGAACTCACTCTGTCGACCAGGCTGGCCTTGAACTCAGGAACTCAGGGACTCAGGAGCCTCTGCCTCCAAGTGCTGGGATTAAAGGCGTGAGCCGCCACTGCCAGTTTGTTTCTTCTTTTGTGAGCAGTGTTGTGGACAGAAGGCAGAGGCTCGTGGATGGTACACAAGCCCTCTGAAAGAAGCCACACTTCAGCCCTGAAAAGAATCTGCAGGTTGCAGGGAGCTCAGTTTCCTCACACTCCATGTATGTTTGTTCCTGGTCACTGTCACAGTCCCGTTCTGACAGTTTTGAAGTCATTGACCGACACAATCATTTGATACGGTGGGGCACTCTTCTTGGCCTGAGATACTCCAAATGCCCTTTCTTCGAGGGTAGCATCTTGGAATCCTCAAATTATTCTTTCTCTGGCTCTCCTCCCTCCTGAGTCCTCTGTCCAGGATCTCTGGTTGGACACTTTTTTGTTTGTTTTCAATATAAAGGGAGTGTGGGTCATGCAGGTGTCATGGCATGCATGTGGACGTCAGAGGTCAAATTTTGGGGGTTGTTTCTCTGCATGTGGGTCCTGAGGGCCAAACCAGGAACCATCTCTCTATTTCTAGGTTCTCTCTCTCTTTGCACCTTGAGCTCCTTAGCATTTAGCCTCGGCTCAAACGTCATACTGGAGAGATGGATGCCTTTGCCACCACGTGTTCCGAGGGATTCCCCAACCTGCCCAGCCTCCCTTACTCCTTTCTGCTCTCTCCATATACTTGTCCACTGTTTATGATCCAGATAACCTAAATGGCACTCTAGCTCCATAAGTCACGGGCTCAATTAACCTTCCATCCCCACCCCCAAAGTGACTGGAACTCACTGTGAGACATGGGATCGGGATCGGGTAGGCTAGGCTGACCTCAAATGCTGACATAGCCTAGAAGGACCTGAAGTCTTTTACCAAGAGCTAGAATTACAGGTTTAAACTGGCATACTTACTTGGCTAAAAGTCCTTCCTTTTTTTTTTTTTTTTTAATGGTGCTGGGGCTCAATCCTCCACATGCTAGCCAAGTATTCTACCATAAAGCTACATTCTCTGCCCTTTTTAAAATTTTTCATTTTGAGACTGGATCTCAGTAAGTTTCGAAGGCTGGCTTTGAACTCAACACTATAGCCCGTGTAAACCTTGAACTAATGACCCTCCTGCCTCAGTTTTCTGACTAGCTGGGGATTCCTGTCCTATGCAATCAGGCTTGGTTTCAATTAAGATTTCTTTTTCTAAATTAAAACCTTTCTGCACTGTATGTGTTCTTTGTACATGATAGTGCCCATTGATGTTTCTTTTTGAGGGGTTTGGAGCTAGGGTTTCTCTGTGATTAATGTTTCTTAATTCGTAATCCACACCGTATATTAGACGACTGGCAGGTACTCAGGGGACTCTGTCTTTTTGGGGCATTGATTTGGAATTCAGGTCAGAGCTCTAAGATCAGCAGGCTGGTGAGATTTTAATTACCAGCTTACCGATTGAGGAGAATCTCTTCACTCCCCAAGAAAAGTCATCCCTTGCGTTTTACGGGCCACCCCCACACTCTGTCTGTACTTGCTTCTGGATCCCCTCCAACTTTCCTGGGAGTTTCCCTTGGAAAACTTTCTTCCTTAGGAGGACTCCCCACCCCCACCCCCACCTCTGAACAGAAGTCTGCGTTTCCAGGCTCAGAGATTTCTCCTTTGTGGCAGCCACACCTTCGACAGTCTCATTTGAGGCGATGCCAGGACCCGGGGGTCACCCTCTGTCCCATCAGCAGTTGTTAGATGCCACCTCAGCAGTGCGTTCCTGGTCCGGCCACACCCCGGACCCACCCACCCAGGGCTCTGCTCTGCCCTTGTTTCCTGTACCTTTTTCTGGCTTGCACCTTGCCTTTTTTAAAACTGGGTTTGTGCCTAGTTTGGCTTCCAGCTTCCTCAGGGCCAGGACCATTTCGCCATTACCAGTGCTGCAATTCTGCCCTCTAGTAGCTGAAACTGGAAGCACACGCGTGTCCCTGGAAAGACTGTCCTCCCTTCCTCAAACTGCCCTCCTGATGGGCTATCCTTTGAAGAAGGCGAAAGGCGCTCTACTGTCTCTCTGCTCAAAGGGTCCTGGCGACCCCGCTCTCTCTGTGACACCAGGAAGGCCATTTCACACGGTCTCTGTCTCCCGGCTACGTCCTCCACGCTTGTATTCTCCACAGCCCCTAGGGCGGGGCTGGGAATGGTACTTCTAATGGTAGAGTTTACACTGAATCCATTCCACAGAAACTGGGATGTATAATATAAACCTGTGGGAAAGCTGCTTCACCTTTTTCATAATAAAAACTTTGGGGGGCTGGAGAGATGGCTCAGAGGGTAAGAGCACTGGTTGCTCTTCCAGAGGTCCCGAGTTCAATTCCCAGCAACCACATGGTGGCTCACAACCATCTGTAATGAGACCTGGTGCCTTCCTTGCCAGCAGTACCTTGTACGCTTAATAAATAAATCTTTAAAAAAACAAAACAAAACAAACAAACAAACAAAAACAAAAACAGTGGTGGTGCACGCCTTTGATCCCAGCACTTGGGAGGCAGAGGCAGGCGGATCTCTGTGAGTTCGAGACCAGCCTGGTCTACAGAGTGAGTTCCAGGATAGTCAGGACTACTGAAAAACTGTGTCTGGAAAAACCAACCAACCAACCAAGCAAACAAACAAGAACTTTGTATCATTTATTGTTTCATTCATAAGCAAGACATTATGAAGCTACACAGTAACTACATGTGTTGGGCAATCTTAGCTGTCAACTTGACTGGATTTAGAATCAATTAGGAGATACACTTCCCTCCGTGTGAGCATTTAACTGAGGATGAAATATCAACCTTGAATGTAGCTGCCTTTATCCCGTAAACTCTCCTCTTAACACTGCTTTCATTGTGTCCCATAAATTTGGGTATGTGGTCATTTTCATTATTGGTGATCCAGGTGAGCATTGTTTGATTCCCATGTGTTTGTGGACTTACTAAAATTAGTGTTGCTATTGAATTCTAATTTTAAGTCATGGAGATCTGATAAGATACATGGGGTTATTCCAAATTTCTTTTGTATCCGTTGAGGTTTGCTTTGTTACTTAGTGTGTAGTTAATTCTTGAGAAGGTTCCATGAGGTGCTGAGAAGAATGTATATTCTTTTATGTTTGGATGGAATGTTCTATAGATGTCTGTTAAGACCATTTGAGTCATGATATCAATTAGTTCCCTTATTTCTCTGTGTGGCAGACATGCCCAGTGGTGAGAGCTGGGTGTTGACGTTCCCCAACTAGTAGTCTATGGGGTTTATATTTTTGGTTGTGAGCCTAGCCTTTAACTGCTGAGCCATCTCTCCAGCCCATGTCTGTGGGGTTTAATGTGTGATTTAAGCTTTAGAAGTATTTCTTTTACATGTGAGGGTGCCCTTGTATTTGGGGCAGAGATGTTTGGTATTAAGGTGAAAATCAAAACCCATGTTTCTGGCCTGGTTTGATGGCTCAGCAGGTAAGGACATCGGTGCTGAGCCTGACAACCTGAGCTGGAACCTGAGACCCATCGGGTAGAAGAGGAGAATGGGCTATAAGTTGCCCTTTGACCTCTGCATGTGCATGGCGGCCTGTGCACTTGGGAGGCAGAGGCAGTCAGATCTCCATGAGATCAGCCTGGTCTGCAGAGCGAGTTCCAGGCCAGAAGGAAGTCTTCTCAACCTTTCTAATGCTGTGACCTTTTAATACAGTTCCTTAAAACTGTTTTTGTTGCTACCTCATAACTGTAATTTTGCTAGTGTTATGAATCATAATATAAACACCTGGTTTTTCTCAGGGGTCTTAGGCAACCGCTGTGCAAGTGTTTTTCAAGCCCCAAAGGGGCCACAACCCACAGGTTGAGAGATGTTGCTATATAGTGAGACCTCGTCTCAGAATAAAGTAAAAACAAAAATTATGTTCCTAATTTTAAAAGAGTTTGAACAGAGATACAATGTGTGGTGAATAATGATCCCAGAAGTCAATTTTTTTGGTTTTGGCTTTTTATTTTATTTTGTTATTTTGAGACACGGTTTCTCTGTATAGCCAGGGCTGTCCTGGAACTTGCTCTGTAGACCAGGCTGGTCTAAAACTCAGAGATCCACCTGCCTCTGCCTCCTGACTGCTGGAATTAAAGATGTATGCCACCATGCCCAGCAAAGCCATGGGCTATTAAACAAAAATCCAAGTGTCAGGTATGGTACACCTCTTTAATAGTTGATAGCCAAGAAGACCCCAGAGGTTTCCGCCAAAACACTGCCCTTGGCTGGATGCTAAGACTCCATAGCTGAAGCCTCCACGTACCCTGCTTGTTGAGCACAGAGGAATCATACTGGAACTGAGCTGCAAGCTTCTTCCTAGCTGACTAGCCTTCATAGGAGTTGCTGGAGAAGGAACATGTGCAATGGTCTTTCTTAACTTTGGATCTTGCATGCTGCAATTCCAGCTTGCTAGGTAAGAGGTGTGTTCTGGTATAATAGTGGCATGATCATTATGGGTGTGGCCAACTGATTTTTGATTGAATCTGAGGCCCCATCTTCAGGAGGGGGTTATGCCCAGCAGTTCTGTGGATCTGTAGGTTAAAAGGTCCAGGGGTGACCCTACCTTTTCATTTTACTAAATGGGCATATTGTCCAAAAGTAGACTGGCATCCTCAGCCTTGGTCAAAGATGCTTCTCTTTGTGTCGAATGGCAGGTCGGTGCTGAGAGAGGTGGCTGGCCGTTGTGCTGAGGACAGTGACTGACTATTGAGGTCCTGCATTGTGGCACCGTAGATAAAAGAAAGAGCATCACCACTTCGGCCCTGACGTGAGATGAGAGGCACAGGCGCTGAACTGTGAGACTGCCCATACTAGTCTTCTTCTCCTCCTCCTCCCCCTCCCCCTCCTCCTCCTCGTCCTCCTCCGTTCTCGCGAGGTTTCACCTCCGGCCAGACCTGTCATTACTGGGCACGGTGACTCTGAAGTACAAGCTCCTGAGCGTATCGTGAAGGTACCACGCTATCTTTCCCAGCCTTGATCCTTGCCCGCCTGCCTTATCATCGTCATTACCAATCCCCTAGTGATTTCTGACCGTAGAGCATGCTACTGTCTCCTCAGTTCCCACAGCCAGTGGGTCCTAAGCCTGTGATTATCTTTTAATATCTCTGGAATCAGTCTTCCCCTTTCTGAGTTGATAGTTATGGTCTCTCATCTACGGGGAGTGTGTGTGTGTGTGTAAAACTCAGGACTTGCACATGCTAGATAAACAATCTGATGATGATGATGATGCCATCCTAGCACAAGGGAGGCTGAGGCAGAAAGATCACTATGAGCTGGAAGTCAGCAAGATCTATATATATAGCAAAAAAAAAAAATCACTTTCAAAATGAAAAAAATGAGGAGGGACGAGAAGAATATGAAATTTTAACATTTGGGACTGGGCATGGTGGCACATTCTTTTAATCCTAGCACTCGGGAGGCAGAGGCAGGCAGACCTTTGTGAGTCTGAGGACAGCCTGGGCTACATAGCAAGTTCTAGGCCAGTCAGGGCTTACACGTTAAGGCCCTGTCTAAAAAGAAAATAAAAAAATCTAGTATTTGGGTGCAGAGGTGCTGGGGAGATCGGTCAATGGGTAAAGTGCTGGTGACACAAACCTGAAGGCCCACGTGGGAAAGGCCGCTGTCGTGGGCAGTGCACGTGGTCCTAGTGCCAGGCTCAGGGTCAGACACGGTCCCAGGGCCCACGTGGGAAAAGGCCGGTGTCGTGGTCTGTGCACGTGGGCCTAGTGCCAGGCTCAGGGTCAGACACGGTCCCAGGGCC
>NW_026067897.1:5313026-5316261 GCF_014885135.2 Alexandromys fortis | reverse complement strand
GTTTTTTTTTTTTTTTTTTTTTTACTTAAAAAGTGAAAGTGTGCTGCTATTCCATGAAAGGCCTTCTGGGTAGGCTAACACTTGAGACACACTCCCTGGCATCCCCTGCTTATGCACACCCAGACAAGCATTTTCAGAAGCTGGTGCAAGACCTTTCCTGTGGATACCTGAATGGTTTATGCATGTGTTATGCTTATAAAGATTTCAGAAATTACTTACAGCAGAGTAGGCATTAGCAAGGTAATCAAACAAACAAACAAAAACGAAAACAAGAAAGTCCAAACTGTGAAAGGGTTCTGCCCAGAGATGGTTGCAATGTTCAAATCAAAGGCTTGAGGTTGCTCCTCTCTACTCCTAAGCCACCAAACTGGCTTTTCTGGTGGCTTTGTTTGGGTGAGTGACAGTTGTTGATCCATCGGGTTAGGCAGACTCTGCTTTGGGGTTTTGGGGATCTAGGCTCTATTCTTTAACTCTTTAACCACCCAGCCAGGCTTAGCTCAGTGTCCTCCGGGCTCTATGCCCTGCAGGGTCTCTCTGGTATCTCTCTCTGCCCTCACCTGCAATGTTTTCCCAGCAGAATTCTGTGCCCATTTCCCTAGGTGGGATATTAATGAGTGTAACAAATCTTTTTTTTTTTTTTTTTTTTTTGAGACAGCGTTTCTCTGTGTAGCCCTGGCTGTCCTGGAACTCACTCTGTAGACCAGGCTGGCCTCAAATCCACAGATTCACCTGCCTTTGCTGCCTCCCAAGGGCTGGGATTAAAGGTGTGCGCCACTACTGCCCTGCTTGAGTGTGACAAATCTTAATACATAAGTGTAATTGTTCGTTGACAATTTACTTTTCAAGGATACACAGGACACAGAAAATATTCCTAATAGTCATATGGTAGAAACAGTCTGTTTCTAAAAGACTTACTTATTATTCGTTCTCCATTTGTGTGTGCGCGTGTGTCTGTGTTGTGCGTGTGTGTTGTGCCTCTACCTCCCAAGTGCTGGGATTAAAGACACTGGCCAACGCTGCCTGGCATCAGAAATCAGTTCTTTCCTCCCACTTTTAGGTATCGTCTCTCTCTGGCTGCTGAGCAGGACACTCCAGGCTACCTGGCCCTCACGCTTTGCCGTAGGAGTTATGGCGCCATATCTATATCTGTACATAGGTTCTGGGCAATCAAACACAGGTCCCAAGGCTTGCATGGCAAATGTTTCCACCCCGAGTTTTTTTTACTCAATCTCCAGTATGTTCACGTACAGAGGACTGGATGGACGAATGGTGAAGTATACACAGACCAGAGGACTATCCATCTTGAAAAGGAATGCGGTCCTGATGCAATGCTACAATGTGGAGGAACCTGAGGAACATTATGTTAAAATGAGTATGGTGGGACGCTCACGTCTTTGTCCCAGCCGAGGAGGCGGGCTTGCAAATCCAGTCAGCCTGTGCTACCAAACAAGAAGTGTGTGAGTGAATCTGCGCTCCACAGTGAGATCTTGTCTCAAAATAAACAAAAACTAGGGCATAGGCCAGCTGCCAAACCTGATCAGAATTTGATCCCTGGGACCCATGTGGTGGAAAGACAGAACCCACTCTTGCAAGATGTTCTCCTGCCTCCACGTACGCCTTGGTGTGCACACCCATACCGCACACACGCACACAAATACGTAAAAGTACTTTTTAACAGAGAGAGAGAGAGAGAGAGAGAGAGAGAGAGAGAGAGAGAGAGAGAGGTGGCGGTGCATGGCTGTAGTACATCAGGGGCTGCAAGTGTGAGGCCAGCCTGGTCTACACAGAGTCAGGCAGGAATACAGAGAGAGCCTGTCTCCAAAACAAGCAACAAACAAACAAACAAAAAAATGAAGCCGGGCTGTGGTGGCGCACACCTTTAATTCCAGCACTCTGGAGGCAGAGGCAGGCTGATCTCTGTGAGTTTGAGTCCAGCCTGGTCTACAGAGCTAGTTCCAGGACAGGCTCCAAAGCCACAGAGAAACCCTGTCTCGAAAAACCAAAAAAAAAAAAAAAAAAAAAAAAATGACACCGACAGTGTCCTAGGGTATTTTGTGTTCTGACAAAGCCTGCCTGGAGATAAGAGGGCGGAGCTAGCTACTAGTTAACTATGGAAGCCAGGCAGTGGTAGAACAGGCCTTTAATCCCAGCACTCATGGCTTCTGCCTTTAATCCCAGCATGAGAGGAAGAGACAGGAAGGTGGAGACAGGAAGTCATAAGGTGGGGTGCAGACAGAATCTCATGCATTTTTGGACAGGAAGAGGAAGGAGACAGGAAGCAGGTGGCCATAGCTCCCAGTTCTCTGATCTTGCAGGTTTTTAGTGATTAAGAATTATTTAGACTAACACTTCATCTGGCTGCCAACGTGGGGCACTTAGTCATGAAGCAGCCGCTTGCCCGTGGCTGTGCAGTCACGGCACCCACTGGAGCAGCGAGTTGAGGGAACTGCACCCTTGTTTCCTGTCCTGGCACTAGCTCTTGTAGACCAGGCTGGCCTCAAACTCACAGAGATCCACCTGCCTCTGCCTCCCGAGTGCTGGGATTAAAGGGGTGCGCCGCCACTTCCCGGTGTGTGCATGCATTTCTGTGCACATGCGGTGCCCTGGAAGCCAGAACTGGAGTTACAGATGCACTGTTAGCTGTCGCGCTGTCGCGTGGGAGCCCGTTCCTCTGCAGGAACAGCCAATGCTCTTCATCTTGGAACCATCTGTCCTTTCCCCCCACTGTTGTGTGACAACTTTTCCTGGGGAGATGTCACCCCAACAGAAGCCCATGACAGAACAGAGTACAGACACCATCAAAGTTCATCAATTAGTTTACTGATTTACTGAGAGGAGTGTGGGTGAAGGGTTACTTACAGGAGCAGAAATGACTCCAAGACAGATGTATCATTGCAGCGCACCCCAGCATGAGACAGCTCACAAAGCTGGGAACCTGGAGCACGCTGCACAGCCTGCAGGCAGGTCACCTGGCTGGAGAGTTCCCTCTCCAGGTGTCTCGGTTGGTTTAAACATCCAGGCGAAGGGCTGGTTGGTTTCCTGCAGGCAGCTGATCTTTTCCCCCAGCTTTGCTCAGTTAGTCTGAAAGGGTTGCTTGACTTTTATTGCTAATCTAGGCAGGAGGGGCCTTGAAAATCTGGTCGCTTTCAGGGACTTCCTGAAGCTATTCTGAGTTGTTTGCCTTCCTGTTTAAGGAGCTTCCTACGGGATGGAGTGTTTTAATCTCAGAGGAAAC
>NW_026067897.1:5307290-5309910 GCF_014885135.2 Alexandromys fortis | reverse complement strand
AAAAAAAAAAAAAAAAAAGAAAGAAAGAGAAAAGAAAAAAAGAATGTGTACTTGGTAAATATAAAAAAGCCCTAGGCTCTATTCCCAGCACCCTAAATAAAAAAGCAAAGAAAAAAAAACCTAGAGAATTTAAATAACTCCAGGCTCACTCCTTTCAGTAGATGCAGCAGCAGCAGCACTATGAAGTGGGGTCACATTCTCATGGACTCGAATGCTCATCATGAAATAACCAGGGCCTTCTCTGTCGTTACATAGTTATTAATATAAATGCTGGAACAGTCCCCGTGGCCCACTAGTTATCAGGTGGGTGACTGCATCGGTCACCGGAACTCCCACGTGTGAGATTATCCTCGCAATTCTACATCTGTGAAACCGGTGGGCAGCGCCCAGAGCCTGTTGGGCGTCGCCCTCTGTGGTTTTAATGCTGCTTACAACCTGGCAGAAGCCACGGTGTCTTTTCAGGGTGCGGGGTTCCTACACTCTCATTTTGGCACCTTGGAGAATGTTCTAGTCGAACTGTAAAAGAGGAGAGCATCCGTGAAAAGCTTAGCTTGCTTGGGGTTTTCACCGGAGCATCTGCATCTACGGGGGCTGCTTTGCACACGGTAGCGGCTAGAACCCGAATCCTTAGAGCTCTATTTGGAAGACGCACTTCATCGTCCTGACATCTCAAACACTTGCGTGAAAAGACCTGGAGAGCCTGTGGACGCTATAGTATCCCAGGGAAGCAAACCTGGATTGCGGGGCTGGGGCCACATGTCAGTAAAGCGCTTCCCATGCAAACCGGAGGACCTGAGTTCAGTTTCTGGCAACCACATCTGTTTGTCCTGGTGCAGAGGAGGTAGAGATCCCTGGGGCTCTTGGGGTGGGGGGTGGGGGAGGCAGAGACGGAGAAACAGACAGAGTGAGAGAGTCATGGATAGAGACAGAGAGGCAGCCGCAATGCAATTTAGACTCATATCTGGGCTTCAAAGGCAAAGATAATACCTAAGGCTGGCTCAGGGCCGTTGGTAAACTAGTCTTACAGTGTGCCTCCCTCTGGTGGCCACATCAAGTCACTACACTGCAGCGATCCACACACTGACTTCCTTCCTTAGTGGCCTTCCGTTGGCCTCCTTTGGAGACGGTCTTTACATGCCAGGGAGTTAGTTTAGAGACTGTTTTGTTTGTTTATTAAGTCAAGCATTCTGTCCTAAAAATAGAAGACAAAGTCTAGGTGATTGAAACGTGGTTAGCAGCGAGACTCATAGAGATGCGCCAATGTCAGCCCGCGGACCGGCAAATAGAAACCCAGGAGAAAGGCGGGCTCTAGGAGATGAGAGATGCCGGTACCGCTATTTTCAAATACTGGAGGAATAGCTAAAGTCCTGTGCCTAATTTGTATTTAGTTAAAGGATACTTGCTTCGTTCCGTGATTATAAATGCTGTGAGAACGTGAGTTTGCTCATTTGAGACAGGCCCTCCCTAAATAGCCCAGGCTGGTATCAAGTTCATGATCCTCCCACCGTTGAGAGTACAGGTGTGTGCCACTGTGCCTGGGTAGTCTGGTAGATTTAAAATAACAAATATAAATAACATTATATTCTAGACCCTGTCAGCATGACGTCATCCACTGCTCCATCACACCAGTGATGTTAGATACTGGTCACCTAACTCTGGAACCTGATTTTTCTTTCCTACAGAAAAGCAGTCTGTTGCAAGACCTTGACCAAACTCCCAGCAGTGAGGAGGCAGGAACTGGGGCAAAGACTTCTTTGCTGATGTAGCTGGTCAAGGGGAGGGACTTGGGCAGTGGCCAATCTGAGTCAGGGAGGAACCGGCCATGGGTGAATGGACCCTCAAAATGATAAGCCCTGTAAGGAAGCGAATGTTCTTTCTTCACAGAACCTGGGCCCAGGCGACACATCAAAAGGTAGATGTGTGTCACGTTCCCCCGTGGCCCTGTATAGGCAGGGTTGCTGCCTGAATATGCTTGGTCGAGGCTGTAAGCTTTCCTTCAGGTAGGCCCTCTGCCAACTTCTCACCTCGGCCTACACAGCACTCGACCCTAGTCCTGCAAATCCCTTATTAAGTGTAACCGTTTTCTGCAGGTCCGTCTTCGCCACCCTACTGATTCTTCCTCGGGACTCTGTTTGCTTCCTTCCTTGCAGCTTTTAATTATTGATTGGATTTATTGATTTTCACATTGGTCTGTTTGAGCTTCTGTAACAAAATATCATAAACTTGTTAGGTTATAAACAATAAAATTTTATATCTCGCCATTCTGGAGCCTAGAAGTCAAAGCGCAGGATGCTGGCAACGTCAGTGCGCGATGAAGGTTCACATTGGGTTCTTGCTGTTTCCTCGTGAGGCAGAAGAGTGAAAACTGGAATTAGCACTCAGTAAACACCTGCTAGCCAAGAGGAACGCTGGAAGCCATTTCTCCCTAGGCCAGCTTGCAGCAGATAGACCTGGCGTAGGAGAGCCGGTGCCAAGAGGATGACCTTTCCCACAGCTGGAGAGAGAGAGCTTGCTGCTCTGCTCCGTTGCCGGTACCCACGTGGTAGCTCACACCTGGAGCACATAAACACAAGTTGGCATACTCTTTTTTTTTTTTTTTTTTTTTTTTTTTTTTTTTTTT
>NW_026067897.1:5290834-5306947 GCF_014885135.2 Alexandromys fortis | reverse complement strand
AGAAGGAAGAAAGGGCAGGGGGAAATGATTTAATTATACTTTAAAAAAAAAGAAATACCAGGTGGTGGTGGTGGCAAATGCCTTTAATCCCAGCACTTGGGAGGTAGAGGCAGACTAATCTCCAGAGTGAGCTCCAGGATAGCCAGGGCTACACAGTGAAACCCTGTCTCAAATAAACAAACAAACAAACAAACAAACAAAATAAATTAAAAAAGAAAGAAAGAACAAAAGAGAGACTGTGTCCTGCCCTGCTCAATTCTTTGTTCCTGGACACAGAATACAGAAATCCTGGTGGGTGCTCACAGATCCCAGATCCATTCATATTGCTCAGATGGCAGAAGATGCTGGCTAACTCTTCAGGTCTTTTTTGACAAGGGCACTAACCACTTCCTAAAGACATTACTTCCCAATACCATTACCTAGGGAATTAGGCATTAATTCAGCCTATGAACTTGGGGATTGGCGTTCTGTTCATGACTGTATTTGCTTACTCAATGTCTTTCTTCCTGCACTAAACTCTGAACTTCAGAGCAGGGTCTGTGTCCACAGTCTTCAATATTTGTCCAGCGGTGCACATAACTCTTTCTAGATGCCTTTAAGTGAGAGAATACTTTTAGCATTGGGTCAGATTATTGGGCAAGCCCAAGGTTTTGTTCATGCTAGGCAATTTCTCTACCACTCAGCTGTTGCAAGGGCCAGCTCAGCACTGGGTCTGTTGATGTGACACACTCATGTTGGGGATGGTTGTGAGTCCCGGTGCTTTCTTTGTTATAGCTGTAATACTGGTCATTATAGTAGACTGAATATTGATCCCTGTTCCCAATTCCACATCTCAGTCTTCAGACCCTGTCACTATAGTGCTGTGGGATAAGCCTTTTGTACACTGTGAAGGCATGTTGCTCTCATTGTTAACAAAAAACTGAATGGCCGATGGCTAGGCAGGATTTTGGGGGCAGAGATAATGCTGGGAAGAAGGATGAAGTCAGAGGAGACATCACAAGATGCAGAGCAAGCAGGCAGGACGGGAAGTACATTGTAAGCAGAGGTGAGGTTTCCCTGCCTTGACTGCCCGACCCCAAATACACTCACAGAAGCTTATATATTTATTTATGTATTTATTTTTGTTTTTTTTGAGGCAGGGTTTCTATGTGTAGCTTTGGAGCCTGTCCTAGAACTAGCTCTGTAGACCAGGCTGGCCTTGAACTCACAGAGATCCACCAGCCTCTGCCTCCCAAGTGCTGGGATTAAAGAAGTGCACCACCACTGCCCAGTCTAGAATTTTATATTAATTGCAAAATGCTTGGTCAATAGCTCAAGTATATTACTAACTAGCTCTTACATTTAAATGAAACCATTTCTAATATTCTATGTATTCACGTGACTAGCGGCTTTATCTTTTCTCTAGCATCTTGCTTCTTGGGTAGCTCGTTGCATCTCCCCCTGACTCCACCCTTCTTCATCTGAGTCCTCAGTTTGATTGTCCCACCTAACTTTATCCAGCCTTGCTATATAGGCCAATCATCTTTATTATTAACCAGCGAGAGTAATACATATTCACAGCATACAGAAGGATTATCCCACAGCAGTACATCCATGAGGCAATTGAGTCTCAGGGCAGCCCATAGATTAACAGAAATGTGTTAATTTAAGTAATAAGAGTTAGCTAAGAACAACTATCAGCTACGCATTTATAATTAATATTAAGTCGCTGTGGTTATTTGGGAACCGGTTGGTGGGACAGAAAAGTCCACGTACACTATATTATTTTAAGTGGCCCAAGAGCTTTGATGATGTGGTTAATGACTTAGATGTGGAGAGACTGTCCTGGATTGTTAAAGAGGACCCCTTGCAACCATGAGGGTCCTTTAAGCAAAAAGTATAACGGAAGCATAGATGAGAAAGAACATTGAACATGAGATACTTCTTTTTGTTTGTTTGCTTTGTTTTGTTTTTCGAGACAGGGTTTCTCTGTAGCTTTGGAGCCTGTCCTGGAACTAGCTCTTGTAGACCGGGCTGGCCTCGAACTCACAGAGATCCGCCTGCCTCTGCCTTCCAAGTGCTGGGATTAAAGGCGTGCGCCACCACCGCCTGGCTTGAGATACTTTTGACTCTGAACATGAGGGAAGAGGGACCCTCTAAGGAATTCAGAGTGACCCCCTAGGAGCAGCAACAGGCCACAAAGCAGATTTTCCCAAAGAGCTTCCAAAACAAACTTTGGTGACTGGCTTTTAGATTGCTGGCTTCTAAAACTGTCAGAAAAATAAACCTGTGGCTCTTCCCCCAGTGCTGAAGATTGCACCAGGGCGGTGAATGCCAGGCAAACACCACTGCCAGCCGAGTCTGTTTATGCCGGTCTGTTCCAGTAGACAGGAAGCCGATGTAATGAGCTTAATCACAGAGAATTGCTGCATCCCTTATGTAATAAGCCTGTGAACTAGTTCAAGTTCAAGATGACTCAATGTACCCTAGCGACTACATTAAGAACGACCAATAATTAGCAGTATCCCAGCATGGTTGTATGTACCTATGATCTCGGCATCCAGGAGGCAGAGTCAGGAGGATTTCCCACAAGCTTGAGGCCAGCCAGGGCTACATAGTGACATCTTGCTTCAGGAAAATGAAGAGGAAAGGGAAAGGTTTGATTTTGGCATACTTAAAAAAGTTTCATGCCGGGCTAGTGGTGCAGGCCTTTAATCCCAGCACTTGGGAAGCAGAGGCAGGCAGATCTCTGTGAGTTAAAGGCCAGCCTGGTCTCCAAATGCTAGTTCCAGGACAGGCTCCAAAGCCACAGAGAAACCGTGTCTTGAAAAAACAAAAAAAAAACAAAACAGTCAAACAAAACCAAAACAAACAAACAAACAAACAAACAAAAAAACCCTGAAACTTTCTCGGGCTGGAGAGATGGCTCAGTGGTTAAGAGCACTGCCTGCCCTTCCAAAGGTTCTCAGTTCAATTCCCAGCAACCACATGGTGGTTCACAACCACTTGTAATGAGATCTGGTGCCCTCTTCTGGCCTGCAGGTAGACCACTGTATACTTAATTAATAAATCTTTAAAAAAAAAGTTTCAGGACAGGAGAGATGGATCAGAGATTGAGAGTCCTGAGTTTTATTCCAGCAACCACATGGCGGCTCACAATCATCTGTAATGAGATCTGGTGCCCTCTTCTGGCCTGTGGACATACATAGAAGCAAAGTATTGTATACATAATAAATAAATAAACCTTTAAAAAAGGTTTCTGAGTTCAATTCCCAGCAAACACATGGTTGGGTCACAACCATCTGTAATGGGGTCTGGTGCCCTCTTCTGGACTGCAGGCATATACACAGACAGAATGTTGTATACATAATAAATAAATTTTTTTAAAAAAAGGTTTCTGATTTTGGTGGTGGATAGCTATATAAAATAGATTAGCTACTGAAAGTGTCAAATTCAATGTGGAGCTTTGTGTTTCAATGCCAATTCTAACTGTATGGAGGTTCATCAAGTTGTATAGACTTTAGATCTGGTTCATTTTGGTATGTGATGTTTTTTACTTATTTGCAAGTTTTAAAATAATGTTTATCTTTTAACAAGTTTTTATTTATACTAGCCAGGTGTGGTGGTATATGTTAAGCTGCAATATGTGTTAAATACAGTTAACTCTTATTTTTGAATTATAAATTTGGATGGGGGGCTTATGAACTGCTAGAGTTGATAAAGTTCTGCCACATTATTTCTCATAGCTTGTATCTTGTAACATGCTTTCTTAAAATATTTTGTGTGTTAGAGGGTTCTCATCTCTGCTACTGGGGACTGGGGGGGGGGTATGGAAACAAAGTGACTATCTTTTAATCAAAAAAAAGAAAGAAAGAAACAGAGAGTCAGGAGTTTCCAAAGGCAGTCTCATGTCACTGGGACACTTGTGCCCACCAAAGGTAACTTTTTGTCTGCAAGCAGCCTCCTGGCAAAAGAGTGTGTGCGGTCCTCACTCAGGAAGTAGCTGGCCTTGAACTCACAGAGATTCTTCTGCCTTTGTGCATTCTGGGATGAAAGGCAATAACCTGGCAATATAGGTTTTAATTTAAAGGACTGTTTCAATGATCATGGCAAGAAAAAGACCAAAGCCAGATAGCCCTGTCGATTAAGTAGGTGCAGAGAATAAGCCAACTTGGGGCTGTCATTGCTGTGAAGGGGCACACAAGTCCTCGTGGAAGGGTCTGCTTTTGAAATGTTTTCAAGTCTCTAAAACCATAATGTGATGTGAAATTGGAGTTTTATATGAATGGAGAGAACGAGGGAAGCGTGGGGAGAAAGGCGGGGAGAGATGACCACAGGAAGGCGGAGAGCCGGCAAGACCATTAACTACCGTCGTGCTGTTGTCTGATACTGTTCAACCCCCACACTGGGAATTCTGCCTTTCTCTGGGCGCTGAGTGTGAAGCAGGCCTGTAGTTTACTCTGTAGCTCAAGCTGGCCGTGCAATGACCTTTCTACCTCCACTACCCTAGCGGCAGAATTGCAGGTATGAACTGTCATGCCCAGATTTTTGTTTGTTTTTCTGTTTTGTAGTGGAGAATGACGGCTTTTGCATTTTGATTTTGTATTACTTGTGTTTGGACTTTGATTTCCTTGTTGCCTTTATATCGGTTAACCTGTGGGAAGAAACGTTCAAAGAAATTGACGTATTACATACAATGAAAATGGAAGTCTGCACAAAGACACGCGTGGGAGCTCTTCATTTTGTGACCGTGGCGAAAGGGATACAGTCTGGTATGGCTGTGATTTCAGAGCTCAGTCTGCGCCAAGACTGTGCTCCTCAGCCAGCTGTTCACCAAGGAAACTCTTAAGTTATAAGCAAGAGATATGCACACTTGTATGACAATTATTGACAGACAAAATCCTCATGAAATTATGAAATGATTTCTCTTATTGCTAAAAGTTATAAAAGGATATCATTATATAAATTATAAATGGCTCCTGGCTCTGTAATTGATGACTTGACACCTAAGTACAAATTATTATCGATATATCTAGTAGTTAAAAACCACAAAAAAATGGGCTGGAGAGATGGTTCAGAGGTTAAGAGCACTGACTGCTCTTCCAGAGGTCCTGAGTTCAATTCCCAGCAACCACATGGTGGCTCACAACTGTCTATAATAAGATCTGGCGCCCTCTTCTGGCATATGGGCAAATATACAAACAAACACTATGTACATAATAAATACAGAAAAATCTAAAAAACCCACAAAAACAAATAGCCAGATTAAGCCTGGGGATGTAGATCATTTGACAGAATGCTCACCTAATAAAGCCCTGAATTTGATCCCAGGACAGCATAGGCCAGGTGTCCCCGGTAGTGCACACCTGTGATCCTGCACTTGAGAAATATCATGAGGTAGTGGCTAGTCTGAGCTACGAAGTCAGACCTGTCTACACGGAGAAGAAAAGCTCTTGCTTTGAGTCCATCCAATGGGCAGGGTTAGGACCCAGTGTGGTAAGCAGGAGTCAGAGCACACACATCAGTCCGTCCTCCTCTTCCCAGTGACTGCAGTCTCGGGTTAAAACTTGCTGAATAATGTTACTCAGAACTGTAGAAAAGTCAGGAATTGATGGTGCACGCCTTTAATCCCAGCACTTGGGAGCAGAGTTCGGCAGATCTCTGAGTTTGAATCCAGCCTGGTCTACAGAGGACAACCAGGCTACACAGAGAGACCCTGCCTCAAAAAACTAAAAAGGAAAAGAAAAAAAACTGTACAAAAATAGAACCTGGGAGCATTATGAACAGTAAATAACATTTCTGTTTTTTTTTTTTTAAATTTTATTTATTTATTAGGTGTACCGTGTTCTACTGCATGTATACCTGCAGGTCAGTAGAGGGCACCAGATCTCTTTATAGATGGTTGTGAGCCACTACATGGTTGCTAGGAATTGAACTTAGGACCTCTGGAAGAACAGCCAGTGCTCTTGACCGCTGAGCCATCTCTCCAGCCCCAACATTTCTATATTTAACTTGAAAAATTATTACTAATGTGATTGTATATGCATGATGTGTGTGTGTTTGTTGTCAAGCACATGTCCCAACTGAATGTGGACGTCAGAGGATAACTTTGTGGAATCAGTTCTCCCCTTTTATCTTTGCACAGGTTCCAGGAATTGAACTTAGGTCTTTAGGCTTGCGTGCAAGTGCCTTGATCCTTTAAACCATCTCATTAGCCCATTGCTCCTATTTTAATTGAATGGTTATTTTTCTGTTGCTGAATTGTAAGACCTCTTTATATGTTTTGCAGAGCACATCTTTATCCCATGTAGAATTCACCAGTGTTTTCTTTCCTTGGTGGGGCTGCCTTTTCACTGTCTTGATGATGCCCCTTGGTTTCCAGCCATGTAAGCTGTCATTTAGCAAGACCACTTTAACCACTCACCTTGGACTGCCTTCTTTATTTTAGGGTCATGTTTCAGGCTTTCACTGCCCCTCCCAAGACTGCATTCTCTCTCCCTTACTTTGGGGCAGCCATCAAATTCAAGACCCTCCTTCCCCCTGTGCTGAGATTTTGAGTGTGTAGCACCATGTCTTGACTGACCTCTAGCATTTTGGAAGCTGCTGAGATGAACCTGAAAGTAAGTTTGATTGGTATTGCCATATTAACAAGGCCTTCAACATTTCCTCCAACATTCTTCCAACCAGGATCTACCTCCTGTGCCGTCTCAGTTTCACTGACTGGGGACCATGTGTTCAAATACATGAGCCTATCAGGCCATTCTTGTTCAAACCGCCACAGGACCTGCCCTTCTTCTTCTTATTATTATTTTTAAAACATGTTCTCATTGTATAGCTGTAGCTGGCCCGGAACTCCTTATTTAGGTTATGTAGACCAGGCTGGCCTTGAATGAGCAAAAACCTGACTGCCTCTGCTCTGCTCTGAATGTGTCCACTGCTGTGCTAAGATGTCGGCTTCACCACAGGCCCAAAGGGATAGGGCTGAGTGATCTTTGCTCCTTCTGTAGTAAGTTGACTCTCTCAGCTATTTTATCTTAATTTTGTTTCAGAAATGAAAGCTGACACAGGTAGGTTGTTCTTTCGGATATTACATAACTGTGTATAAATTTTTACTCCCCCCATCGTGTGTGTGTGCATGTGTGATGTGTTGTGTGTTTGAGTGTGTGCAATGCTCATGCACATGTTCATGTAATGAGCAGAGGTCAGCCTCTGGGGTTAGTTCCTCAGGGACTGTCCACCTTGCTTGTTGTTTACCAACCAGGACAGGTTGACTGGACAGTGAGATTCTGTTTCTGCCTTCCCAGTACTGGGATTACAAAACCACACCACCGTGGCTGGCTGTTTATGTGGGTGCTGGATATTGAATGTAGGAACCCATTCATACTTGCAAGGCAAGTGCTTTACCAGCTGAGTTATCTCCCCCGATCTAAAAGTGGATTTTAAAAGCCCCAGTGAAGACGTCTTGGTCAAGGAAAAGAACACGGTGTACACAAAGGTATGGGCTTATGAAATACCTCTGCATCGAGGATCCAATCTATCAGAGAATGGCTGAAACGCTTAGGTGGTGAGACCCTGTCTCAGAAAAACAAAAGCAAAGAAACTCAAATCCAAACCCAACCAAAACAAATAAATTCAAATAAAAACAAGCAAGCAAGCGAACATGGGGGTGCAAAGCTTTAACCCCAGTATTTGGGAGACAGAAGCAGGTGAATTTCTGTGAGCTTGAAGCCTGTCTGATCTACATAGTAAGTTTCAGAGCAATCATGATGACAGGGTCTACAAACAAACAAACAGATATGTCTCCTAGGAAAAAGAGTGAAATAAAAGGTTTCCAAATTATTCTGTAAGTGATGTGGCAGTGGCTTCATAGCATTATATATTTGTCCAAACACTACATAATAACAATTTATCAATATTGGCTGATCAGTTGTAATACATGCACAATGTTAACACAAGTTATTGATGGAAGGAGACTGAGTTGGGAAAGAGAAACTATGGATCTCTCTATATTGTCTGGGCGATTTCTTGTAAAACTGCTCAGAAACAAGGCACCCAGGTGTGGCGCATCTCTGTAATCCGAGAGGTGGAGGTAGAATGGCTGCAATTTTTACAGCCTCTTGCGCTACTTAAGAGTCTTTAAAGCCTGGGGGTTAGGGATTTAGTTCTTGCCAAACCTTCTCAAGGTCTAAGGTTTGAGTCCCAGAACTGAAGAAAAGCAAAAGTGTGTGTGGACATTTTGAATTGGTGTTTCTGGAATATATGCAGGCTTTTTTTGTAGGTGAAGTTTTCCTTGCTATTTCCTGCATATCTTGTTAGGGGGATGCTGGACACGAGCAAGGGTGTGGGAGAAGGAACTCCCACACACAGCTTGAGTTCTGGTTCTTGTTTACTCTGGCTTCAGCCTTCAGTGTGAAACCTCAGTTTTAAAAAGAAGAAAATGTTCTAAGAGATGGCCATGAGATCAAATATAAGACCTTGAACAAACCTAAAAAATGAGTAGACAATCTGTAGTTGAAAGCAATTCTGGCAAACATACTAGAGAGAGGCAACATTTCAAGCCTGCTTATCAGAGGACGAGAATCAGACAGACAGACACAGATACACAAAACCGTGAGAGGGAGGTAGCCCAGACCCTGTGAGCTGATCCACCTCATTCTCTCCCACCGCCTGTCCCTGCTTTTACATAACTGCTCTTGCTTACTTGCTACCACTTTGTGTCTTGATCAATGGTTCCTGAGAGTTCTAGAATTGAGGGAAGCTCCCCAACACTCTCCCTAGGACTATATATAATCACAGTTATCCAACTGAAAGACCCAGATAAATCCAGACCCATCTAGCTGGGAGAGAAGAGCCAAAAAACTAAGTTAGCCGGGTTCAGTGACTGTTTCAGGAACTAGCTGAAGATAAAAGTTAGATTATAATCTTGAGAAACAGGGAGTAACCCCCTTGTGATTATCACTGGTATTTTCGGAATTTTCCAATGACGCCCTCCCTCCCCCACTTTGGATTACTGGGTTGTGGTATCTTCCCTTAAATACCCCTTCTCCCAGCTACTCGGGGTCGAACTCTGTACCCCTGCGTGGGAAATGAGTTCCGGCCCAGTGCACTGGTTTCTGTCCTGTCAAGAAACCTCAGTGTGATTGCAGCAAGGACAGCAAGGGAGTTCCTTGGGGGGTCGTGTTATCCCAAGACTTGAGTGAGAGTCTCCCGCTCAGGAGGTCTTTCACGACATTCGGCAGAATTAAAACAAACTTTTGATTTTGAGACAGGGTCTCACTGAGTAGTACGGGCTGGCCTCAAGCTCAAACTCTCCCTTTGTCCTTTGCGTGCGGGAACTGACAGAATTCCCGTCACTTAGAGGGGACGTTCACTGTGTCTCTTTTGTACTCTTCGTGACATTTCCTTTATATACTTTTTTTCTAACGTCATTACAAACTAATCCTCACAATCAGTCCCTGGGTTAGGAATTCATCGTTTTTTACATTTTAAAAATGAGAAAATATTCCTTTCGTTTACTCAGACAAGTATTTTTTTTCTCTTTCCCCCTTTTTTTTTCTTTGAGACAGGGTCTCATGTAGTCAAAGCTGGCCTCCAACTCACAATACAGTCGAGGCTGGTCTTAAATCCTTAATTCTCCTGCTTCCACCTCCAGAAAACTGGCTAGCAGATGAGCCCTTTTAAAAAAAAAAAAAAGAAAGAAAACGAAACACTGTCTTTCCAGATTCACTCATTGAACATTTCTGCTTGGAAACGATGCTTCGTGGGAGGTGTACGGTGTTGTGTGTGTCGACTTGGCAGTCTCCTCCTATCCTCCCTGCGTCGTGGAACCGCAGCGCAGGAGAACGACTGGGTTTGAACCTCTGCGGACGCCGTAGTCCCCGCCCCTCTTTCCTCGGCCCCGTCCGCCGCGCTGGGGAAGGCGGGGCCTGCGACTGGAGGCCGGAGAAGCGACGCGATAGGCCGAGGCTGGAGGCGACGGCGGCCCGCTTACCGGAAGTGCCGCCGTTTTCCCCTCCCCCGAGCCTCAGCCTGGGAGGTTGGAGAGCTGCCCCGGAAGTCATCTCCCCGTCCCCCGCCCGCGGCAAACATGGCGGTGGACTCGTCCATGGAGCTGCTATTTTTAGATACTTTTAAACATCCGAGCGCTGAGGTAAGGCTTCGCGACCCGACCTGGACACGGTCCGTCAGCTCGGGTACCCCTGCTGTGGAGGCGGGGGTCGTCCGGACTGCGTCCTCCCGCCGTGGCGCTGGGAAATCCTCCGGTCCACACCCCCTCCCCCAGCCCGGTGCGAGCCGTGTGGCCCTGGGCGGCGGCCCGGCCTTGCCCGGCTTTGCTCGGGGGGCCCGCGTCTTCGCTCGAGTCCACCCTGCTGCCGGCGGTGCGTAGTTTGTCCTGTCGGCGTTGAGTCCCGAGGAGGCTCTCGGGGCTCAGGAGGATGCAGGCGCGAGCTGGGGCTTCTGGCGTTTGACAGCCCTGCCGGGTTCTGATGCCCTCAGGGTACCCGAGTGGCCGCGTTTCCAGGTCCTTCTCTTCGCTCTCCTAACGGCAGTCTTGCCGCTCAGTCGATCGTGACACTTGGATGCTGTAGGCAGGAATTCGCCTCTTAGGATGTGACATGCCTGCGAGAGTCTCCTTTGCACGGGAAATCCTTCCGAAGCCTGCAGAATTGAAGGATCATAATAAAGCATCAGAAAGCAAGTCTGCTTTTTTCAGGGGGCGCAAGGGGGTGTTGAGTAGTCTTGTGTGCAGACTTTCTTGAGCGTCTCCGAATGGCCATCAGATACTGAAAGTGAATATACTGAATGTGGCTTATTAAAGAAAGTTCCCAAAAGGCAACAAAAATGAACTTTAACGAAGTCCACAGAGAATGTCGGGTGGGAGAAGAGCGGATGAGCAGTCTCTTATCTCTTTGTCTCCCTGCAGACGGTCGTTTAGAGAAGCATTCTACGGGGATTGTTTTGTCCTTATGAAGAGTGTGCTGTTATGTGACAGACGTACCATGAAACTAGGGTAGAGTGTCAGACTACCATGAAACTAGGGTAGAGTGTCTCATGTTCTTCCTCAGTTGTATGACAGTGTTTATGACAGTGTCAAGGGAAAGACAGATTTAATAAATATCTGAGTGAAAATGTTTAAAATATTCTCCCATGAAATAATGAACTGGGTTGGAGGTCAGTTTTCTTTAATGAATGGTTTGTAGACCTGTGAAAGTCAAGAGTTGGTGCTTTGAGTTATTGTATTTTACTGACAGCGGACCTATTTGTGTCCTCACATTTCAAGTGGGTCACACAGTGCTTGTAGTGACTGTTGGGCTATAGTTCAGCTAGACTTGAGAAAGCTCTAAATGGCAAGCTATTGTTACCAGAATAGATGTCTTTATAGGAGAGCCACAGAATTCGAAGGAAGAAGTAGGCATGTGTTGATCTGTTTTCTTTTTCTCTACCTCTCTCTCTCTTTCTTTTCTTTTCTTTTTCTTTTTCTTTTTTTTTAGACAGGGTTTCGCTATGTGGCCCTGGCTGTCCCGGAACTCACTCTGTAGACCAGACTGGTCTTGAACTCACAGAGACCCACCTGCCTCTGCCTCCTGAGTGCTCAGGCTAAAGGTGTGCACCACTATGCCAGGCTCTGCTGTGAATGTTTTTAACCCCAGTACTTAGGAAACAGGCAGATGAAAATCTGTGAGTTTGAGGCCGCCGTACAGCCAGGGCTGTCTTTAGAAAGAATGGTTTTTGAGGAAATAAGTATCCATGTGGAGTATGCATCTGATTTAGGAGGATTGCCAGTCCTTCATCTCTGGTTTCTCTCCTCAGTCTTAGACGTCAGCATCCTAGGAGACTTTCTGGGAGGGATTGAAGGAGCTTTAGAAGAAGTCACAGTTGAACTTCTCTTGAAGGAGTAAGGGTGCGTGGGAGATAAGTACCGACATGTTTGGGTTAGAGCTAGAATTTGGTGTGTAAAGAGGCATCGGAATTCCTTAAGTTTGCCCTCGTGTCTTCAAATGCCTAATCATTGGAGTGTAGTCCTTAAAAGAGTGATAATTCAAATTAGAATTCAGTCTATGAAACAGAAGGCCTTGAAACGAAGCAATTTTTTTTTTTTTTGAGACAGAGTTCCTTTATGTTACCCTTGACTATTCTAGAACTCACTCTGTTGACCAGGCTGGCCTTGAACTCACAGAGATCCAACTGCCTCTGCCTCCCAAGCGCAGGGACTAAAGATGTGTGCCACCACCGAAAACCAGCAAGCGCAAACACAGTTCTTAATCAGAATCTGATGTAGACTGCTCCAGCTGGTATTTATTTAGCTCTCTCTGTGAACATAAAGGGTACAAGATTTTAGAGAGAGGTTACTTTTTTGTGACTATCTAGGCATTTGGCACATAAGTTGGTCTTGGTAAAATGGGAACTGTTCCTTAGTTGTGAGACAAGGGGACTATTGCAGTCAGTCTTCTGTTAGGTTACACAGAGTAGCTGTGTGGACTGCCACCATATCACGGCGCTCTTTAAATATTCTAGAGTAGTATAAACTCTTCGTTGGAAGCCTATAGCTCTTGAGCAGGGAAATTATATGATTAGTAAACTCCATTGGGTAGACGAGTTGGTCAGTCGTATTCAGAACAGTTCAGAGAGAACAGGTAGCAAACTCAGGAAGTAAGTGAGATGTGGTGGGAGATGGTCAGTATGTGCTGTTGACATGTGAGGTTTTATTGATGGCTTTGCGCCAGGAACAGTGCTTTGATGAGTTAATTTTCTTCTGCTCTTCTGTTAGTTTTGAAAGTTGTTTTCATATTATAGTTGCGAAAACTATGGTAGAAGGTTAGGTGGTTTCCTTAAACTGACAAGGCTACGTTAAGGTGAAATGACATTCTGTGTGCTGGCTGTGCCTGTCTGCTTTCCTAACGTCTGCAAACTGCAGGCTCAAGGCCACCTGGACCACACGAAGACAAACAAAAACAAGGTATGTTGATGGTTCCCTGAGCAGAGGACTTAAGTTCTGTTCTGGGACCCACTTTCTCAAAGGAGAGAACTGACTGTAGACAGTTGTCCTCTGACTGCCACACAAGCACTGTGGCCCATAGACCTACACACACACAGAATAAGTCAATAAAATCAAACTAAACAGAAACCATTTAGGGCTTTCCCCCAATAACTATTAAGAGTAACAAATACAAGCCAGGCAGTGGTGGCGCACGCCTTTAATCCCAGCACTCGGGAGGCAGAGGCAGGCGGATCTCTGTGAGTTCGAGGCCAGCCTGGTCTAGTTCCGGGATGGGCACCAAAGCTACAGAGAAACCCTGTCTCGAAAAACCAAAAAAAAAAAAAAAAAAAAAGAAAAGAAAAGAGTAACAAATACACAAACATCCATTTCTCCTGACTCTAAAGCGGTGCTGTTCCGTTTTGCAGTGGGACTGAGTAGAAAGAAATACGTGTAGGCCACATTATGCAGGAGGGGCAGTGCAAGTAAAAAGGAAAGAAGAGTCGTTGCTTTGCTTTTAAAGAAATTTGTAATCTAACGGGGAAGTTAACCTCTGAGTAAACTTCCACACAACCCTTCAAGGTTGCGAAGAGTTCTAGATGAGTTACAAATGGCGGTTTGAACGGGCTGGAGAGATGGCTCAGCAGTTAAGAGCATTTGCTGCTCTTGTAGAGGGTCCAGGTTCTCCGAGCTATTTAACTGTAGTTCAGGGGATGACTCTTGGGAACCAGCACGTGTGTGATGCTTCACATGTGATGCACATACACATATGCAGGCAAACACTCCTATACATAAAATAAATATTTAAAGAAAAAAACAAAATCGTGGTTTGTATTACTCCTTTATAAATGTGGTTGAGCTGGGCGGTGGTGGCGCATGCCTTTAATCTCAGCATTGGGTGGCAGAGGAGGATCTCTGTGGATTCGAGGCAAGCCTGGTCTACAGAGAGAGTTCCAGGACAGGCTCCAAAGCTACAAAAAGAAACCCTGTCTTGAAAAACCAAATAAATAAATGAACAAACAAATAAAAACAAAAATGGGGCTGGAGAGATGGCTGAGTGGTTAAGTGCACATATTGTTTATGTAGGGCCCTGAGTTTGGTTCCTAGTTTCCATGTCAGGAGGAACAGAGCTGTGACTCCAGCTCCATGGGATACAACATATTCTCCTTGTATACAAATACACATGGTTAAAACTAAAATAAACCTTAAAAAAGTATATACTGTTCTTCCACAGATCCGGGTTCAGTTCTGGGTGCCCATAGTCACCTGCCCATAACTCCCCTCAGCACATACCAGTGCATGTGATTTTATTTTTTTATTTTATTTTATTTTTTGATTTTTTTCGAGACAGGGTTTCTCCGTAGTTTTTTTTTGGTTTCTGTCCTGGAACTAGCTCTTGTAGACCAGGCTGGCCTCGAACTCACAGAGATCCGCCTGCCTCTGCCTCCCGAGTGCTGGGATTAAAGGTGTGCGCCACCACCGCCTGGCTAGTGCACATGATTTTAAATCATAAAAGTGAGCCGGGAGGAAGAGGCAGATGGATCTCTGTGAGTTCAAAGCCAGCCAGGCCTACATAAAACGAGTTTTAGGACAGTTAGGGCTACCCAGAGAAACCCTGTCTCAAGAAAAAAAAATCCTTTGGGCCTGCAGATGGCTGTGATTAAGAATACTTGTTTGCTGAGGGACCTAAGAAGTGTGGTTCTCACCCACATCAGCCTATGACTCTAGCTCCGAGGTGCCCAGTGTCTTCCTCTGGCCTCCATTCTAGAGAAATCAGAAAGTAGTGTAGGCAAATGACTGGCTGGTAAGCCGTGCAACCTGAGTTTGATCCTGGGAGCCACGTGAATGTGGCAGACAGACCTGACTACAGAGTTGTTCTTCACATCCATGTGCTTGGCCTTCGTGTGCACACATTACACACAGACTAGAACTTTTAACAAGAAAAAAGTACAGGAAAGCATAAACCCAGCTTTCGTTAACATTCTTTTCTCTTTATCCCTTTGATCTCGCCAACAGTCGCTTCCTTGCTTAGGTATTTATAAGTCCAGTTTTCTGTTTCGGACTAACTGCCATTGGATATTCCAATAAAAGAACAAAACAGTATTGCAAATCAAACTACAAAGTCCCCTGGGCATGGTGGCCTGTGCCTGTGAGCCCAGCACTCAGGGGGTGGAGGCATTAGGATCAGGAAATTATATTTGGCTACATAGAAAGGTTGAGACCAAACCAAGCTGTATGACACACAGATGCAGACAGACAGACAATTATAAACAAAGCAAGATAAAACTCTAGTATGCACTATGTATTTCAGAAAAGTTAAGTAAGATTTATATAGATATTTGATAAATTAGCTAATATATTTTTATTTTTTTATTTTTTTTTGGTTTTTCAAGACAAGGTTTCTTTGTGGTTTTGGAGCCTGTCCTGGAACTAGCTCTGTAGACCAGGCTGGTCTCGAACTCACAGAGATCCGCCTGCCTTTGCCTCCCGAGTGCTGGGATTAAAGGCGTGCACCATCACCGCCTTGCTTATTTTGATGTATTAATTTCTTTCATCTGTGCCCCCAAACTTATTATATTAGAATGTACTTTATAGTTTGTAGCTAATAGCAGATTTCTTTATGTTAATATTTTCCAGATCTCCCAGTATATATGCTTAGCCTGAATGTGTATACCCTTCTATATTAGCTTCCTAGTACTGGTTTGTGGTTTCTCTTTCTACTTAACAGCATATTACAGTAAACGTGCGTGAAGGTGAGCGTCGTTTAAAGAAAACTTCCTTTTGTGCTTTGACTGGGTAGCACTTGTGTGAGTTACACATTTAAGAGGCACAAAGGGTGTCCAGTGAAAAGTGTCCCATCACTGTCAGCTGGACATCCTGTGGCTTTCAGTGGTGATAGTGTTTATTATCCGTGTACTAAACATGTGTGATTTATGCTTCTGACTTTTTATAGAAACCCCAAAGAGGTTAATGCACTTTTTATTCCTTTAATATTGTCTGAGTGGATTTGCTGGGTTCAGTTACACTGTGAAGGGAGTGGGTGATCTAGAAGGGCTTTTGCTTTAGAGCAGTGGGTCTCAGCTTCCCTAACGTGAAACCCTTTAACACAGTGGTCCCCAGCCTCCCTAATGTGAGACCCTTTAACACAGTGGTCCCCA
>NW_026067897.1:5247814-5288511 GCF_014885135.2 Alexandromys fortis | reverse complement strand
TTTTTTGATTTTTTTCGAGACAGGGTTTCTCTGTAGCTTTGGAGTCTGTCCTGGAATTAGCTCTTGTAGACCAGGTTGGCCTCAAATTCACAAAGATCCACCTGCTTCTGCCTACCGAGTGCTGGGATTAAAGGCGTGCGCCACCACTGCCTGGCTATAGATTTCCTGTTTATAGGTAGTACATTTTAGGGCTGGAGGTGTGGGTTTTGGTACAGTGCTTGCCTAGCGTGCATGAAGCCCACATAAAACTAGACTTGGTTTCTCATGCCTTTAATTGCAGCACTCAGGAAGCAGAGGCAGGAAGGTCAAAAGTTCAAGGTTATTCTGATTTAAAGTTGTTCTTTGAGGGCTCTGCTGTAGCTCAAGTGTGCAAAAATAACTATAAAATGTCTTAGTTTTATTTTGTTTTGTTTGGCCTTACATGGGATAGGATTTTCTTCTTAAATAATCTTGGAAAGAATTGAAAATCCTAGGAATAACATGGCAGTTTTATAGTATTGGGGTTTGGGTTATGTCGATATTGTTCCTCTGCCATCCTTGGAGTGTTGCTTATACTGTCATGGTAGTTCATCATAACACTTATGCTCTAGAATAACAAAGATATTGAAAAAATATAAAGCAGCAGAATATTGGAAGAAAGGGTGGAAAGAATGTCAGTCTGAACCTTCCTTTTAAGAGCATGACCCAGACTTGCCTGCTTCATTTCCATTTCCTTCATCAATGGATGTCTGTTTTGTCCATAGATCCTTAAAAATATCTTGAGAATCCGGAGTCATGATATAAAATGTTTGAGAACCCTTGATCTAAGCAAAACGTCAGTGGGGAAGTAAATGTGCTGCAGAAAATTTATCTGTACTAATTGAAAGATAATTAGGTACATTATCATCACAATAAATCATCAGCTATTTAAAAATATTTATCATTTACATGCATATGTATGTATCTCTCTGTGTAGCATTATGTGGGTGCTCTTGGAGGTCAGAGAGGACACTGGAATTGTGACTTATTGGAGGTAGATGCTGGGATCTGAACTCTGGTCCTTTTGGAGAAACAGCAACCCTTCTCAACTGCTGAGTTTTCTCTGTGGTCCCATCATCAACTGTTTTTTAGAAAGTGATTCATACAGCATTTAATTAGTAAAAATGACAGATTTACCGATACGAATTTGTTAATTTTTAGTAACGGGGATTCAACCCAGGGTCTTGAACATGTGAGGCATGTTGTTTAACTGAGTTACATAGTCATCCCTGGGTTTTAAGATTGTTGGTGTTATTATTTTTTTTATTTTATTTTTATTTTTTATTTTTTGGTTTTTCAAGACAGGGTTTCTCTGTGGCTTTGGAGCTCTGTAGACCAGGCTGGTCTTGAACTCACAGAGATCCGCCTGTCTCTGCCTCCCGAGTGCTGGTATTAAAGGCGTGCGCCACCATCGCCCGGCTGTTGGTGTTATTTTAAGCTGAATAAAAAAAAAAAAGAGTGTATTTTGAACTAAAAAAGAATTGTTTTACTTACAGAATGTTTCATCCTCTTTTTTTATAGCAAAGTTCCCATATAGATGTGGTTCGTTTTCCATGTGTGGTTTATATTAATGAAGTCCGAGTTATACCCCCAGGAGTACGAGCCCATAGCAGCTTGCCTGACAACAGAGCATATGGGTAAGTCAACTCTGTGGGTGTTGAGTGAGCGTCTGAGAAGACTTACTGACTTGAACATACTGTGTAGACGAGGCTGGTCTGTCTGTCTCTCTCTCCTGAGTGTTGTTAGTAAATGCATGTATCTCCATAATCTTGCCATATGTGTTTTTTTTTTTTTTTAAATATCTTTGGTGGTGCCTCCATTCCCAGCCTTAGTGAACTGATTTGATGGGACTTTTCCTTTTATGAGAAAAGAGAATTCATTTTATCTGTTACATATATGTATGTATATACATATATAAGTATTTTGTCTGCATGTATGTATGTGTACTACATGCATGCCTGGACATGTGATTTGTGTATTTGTGTGCAGAAACCAGAGGTCAGTGTCAGGTGTCTCCCTAACCTTAGTTTTTTTTTTTTTTTTTAATATTTATTTATTTATTATGTATACAACATTCTGCCTCCATGTATGCCCACATGCCAGAGGAGGGCGCCAGATCTCAGTACAGATGGTTGTGAGCCACCATGTGGTTGCTGGGAATTGAACTCAGGACCTCTGGAAGAGCAGGTGGTGCTCTTAACCACTGAGCCATCTCTCCAGCCCCCCTCACCTTAGTTTTTAAGATAGTTCCTCTCACTGAACTGCTGGGCTAGAGTGGATGACAAGCAAGCTCCTGGGATTCTCCCACCTCTGACCTGCACCCAGCGTGGATAGACACGTCTGGCTTCTATGAGGGCTCTGGGAGAGTGAACACAGGTCCCCATGTTTCTGTAGCAGGCATTTTATCTATTGACCCACTCTCCAGACCTTATACATATGGCTTTTTATACACTTGTAGCTTCAAATGAGCCCTTGGTTGAATTAGCAAGTGATTATGTGTTAACTTTCTCTTTCTTGGTTTAGGTAGGAAATAAAATATAAGACCTTTAATCCTGACATGAGATGACTTTAATAATTGACATAAAAGAGGTTTGATTTTTGTATAATGTGAATAATCATTATTTTCCAATTTTAGTACTATAGGCTGGAGGTAGAAGCCAAAGTTTGGCCATGAAATGTAAATACATATGATGAATGTGTTTTTTTTTATTTTTTTTTTTATTTATTATGTATACAATATTCTGTCAGTGTGTATTTCTGCAGGCCAGAAGAGGGCACCAGACCTTTTTGCAGATGGTTGTGAGCCACCATGTGGTTGCCGGGAATTGAACTCAGTACCTTTGGAAGAGCAGGCCATGTTTTTAACCACTGAGCCATCTCTCCAGCCCCTATGAATGTGTTTTTAAAAGAACTTTTAGCTCATAGCACAGGCGCTGGGTTTATATATTGATTTATTTCGTTTTATTGATACTATTTGTAACTCCATGGTTCAATCAGCTACTTCATGGTGAATATTATGGCCCAGATTCAAAGTTTATTTCTTCCTAATTGTGAAAAATGGCTGGTTATTTATAGAAGTAGATATAGCTGCAGTGATGGTGCACACCTTTAATTCTGACACTCAGGAGACAGAGGCAGGCCGATCTCTGAGTTTGAGGCCAGCCTGGCCTACAGAGTAAGTTCCAGGACAGCCAGGGCTACACAGAGAAAGGCTGTCTTGGAAAACCAGACAAGAAAATGAGGAGGAATAAAGTTAGCTTAGTTGGTAGAATGCCTGCCTAGCATGCCTGGAGCCCTGGGTTTGCTGTCCAAGCACGGCATAAAGTACGTGTGGCATGCCCCTAGCACTGTGAGGTGGACCTGGAGGACTGCAGGTTTTAAGAACAGCTGGAGCTACGCAAGATGCCATTTGGAAAAGCAGCAATAAAAACTAAACTAAAGTTTAAACTGTGCGTGGTGGACATGTGTGTATTTCTAGCAACTGGGAGAATCTGCTCCATAGCAATTCGAAGGCCAAACTGGGTTACATGATATGTGAGTGTGAGACCCCCCCCCGAAAAAAAAGAGGGGGGATAGTATGGCTCAATTGGTAAAGTGCTTGATGCACAAGCTTGAGGACCTGAGTTCAGCCCTTAGCAACCATGTTAAAAAGAGAAGTAAGATAGAATAGACATTATTCCTGGGGCTTGCTGGCCAGTCTGTCTAGGTGAAACGGCAAGCTCCAGGTTCATAAGAGACTGTCTTAAGAACAAAAATAAGGAGAAAAGCTAATTGAAATCATCTGACATTTACCTTCTGCCTTTATGCATGGGTGCGGAGCGCACAAACACTGAGAGAGAGAGAGAGAGACAGAGAGAGAGACAGAGAGCGAGAGCGAGAGAGAGAGAGAGAGAGAGAGAGAGAGAGAGAGAGAGAGAGAGAGAGAGAGAGAGAGAGAGAGAGAGAGAGAGAGAGAGAGAGAGAGAGAGAGAGAGAGGGGCAAGTGCACCTCACTTTTTCTGAACACTTCTTCCTTGTTTTTTGAGAAAGGAAGATATATGTAGAATGGGAAAGATCCGGTAATGAAGTGTATCCGGAGTCTTCTGTAATTACATCACTCTTGGTTAAGAAGGGGTGGTGGTTTTACACGTCTTTAATCCCAGCATTCCCGGAGGCAGAGGCAGGTGGATTTCTGTGAATTCGAGGCCAGCCTGGTCTACAGAGCAAGTTCCAGGACAGCCAGAGTTACATGAGATCCTGTCTTGAAAAATAAAAGAACAAGCTATTATCTTTCTGTAACAAGCAACTGCAGGTCCAGCAGTTGTAAGCAGTAACTATTGGAAAGGAACATCGCTCAGTGGTAGAGCGCTTGTTTAGCATGCTTGAGCCTCAGTCCCCAGCATCGCAGCACAGAACAGTAAGTTTTTCTCTAGTTGTTTCTCAGGGCCAGGAGTCTGCCAATGGCTCAGCTGCTCAGTTCCTTCATCTTTGTACTCCAGATGCAGTTGGCTCTCGGGGGTGGGGCTGGAGAGTTTGCTCCGATGCTCACTTACATGGCTGCTGGTGAGAAGTTGTAGTTCCTTGGTAGCAGATACTCTCCTTGGAGATTCAGCCCGCTCACATCATGGCAGAGCTTCCTCTGGAGTGAGTGCTGTGCAAGGGAGTGTCCCTAGGAAGAAGCTTCAGTTAGTGTGCTGTGCAATTTGCTTGACGTGACACACCGTTAGTTTTCCTAGAGTCTCTTAGCTGTGTGTGTTAGTATAGTGTAGGAGGGGACTCTCTATAGGTTGAGAATAACAGGAAGCATGGACCACTGGAGACATCTTGGAGGCTGGCCATCACAGCAGAAAAAGTAGATCTCGGGCACTTGCTACGATGTGTAGAATATAATTTTTCTCTACTCCGTTTTCTTAGCTGCGAGTGAGTGAATGGCTCCTTATGTTGTAGTAACTCCAGATACAAAAGTACCGGAAACATTTACACATGCTTAACATGTAGAACGATAAAATTAAGGATTAATGGAATAGTACAAATATAAGAAGAAATCTATAGGGAATCCTTTACAAATTCTTTTTAATATTTATTTATTATGTATACAATATTCTGTCTGTGTATATGCCTGCAGGCCAGAAGAGGGCATCAGACAATCAGATGGTTGTGAGCCACCATGTGGTTTCTGGGAATCGAACTCAGGACCTTTGGAAGAGCAGGCAATGCTCTTAACCACTGAGCCATCTCTCCAGCCCTCCTTTACAAACTTTTATTGCATACTTTGTGTGTGTGTGTGTGTGTGTGTATTTGTGTAGTCCTTCATGTGTCATGGGTGGAGATCAGAGGACATCTTCTGGGAATCAGTTCTCTCCTTCCACTGTGTGAGTCTCAGCAGCAGTCTTACCTGCCCTGAAGCCTGGAATATTAAGCTCAAAAGTAATGCTAAGAATGTAACATACTTATAATGTTTTTTTTTTCTTCCCGTAAAACTCAGAAATTACAGGTAAACACAAAATTCCTGTAATATCTCTATCCTGAGAGGAGAATCCTAAATTTTATTTTATTTATTTGTTTTGTTTTGGCTTTTCTTTTCCTTTTTTTTTTTTTCTTCTGTTTTTTTTTTCGAGACAAAGTTTCTCAGTAGTTTTTTGGTGCCTGTCCTGGAACTAGCTCTTGCAGATCAGGCTGGCCTTGAACTCACAGAGATCTGTCTTGCCTCTGCCTCCTGAGTGCTGGGGTTAAAGGCGTGCGCCACCACTGCCCAGCTGGTTTTGGCTTTTCAAAGCAGAATTTCTTCATGTAGCTTTGGATGTCCTAGAACTAACTTTGTAGACCAGGCTGGTCTCCAACTCAGAGACCACCTTTCTCTGCCTCCCAACTGCTCTCCTTAAAGGTGTGCTCTACCACCACCTAGCCTGATGTATTTTTAAAAAGATTTATTTTTAGTTTTAATTGTATCTATATGTATTTCTCTATTTCTCTGTGTATGTGTGTTTGTTCGTGCTTGTGTGCATGTAGGTGCCCATGGAAGCCAGAAGAGGAAGTTGGAACCCCTGGAACTAGAGTTACCAGAAGCTGTGAGCTGCCCAGGGTGGTGGTTTCTAGGAACCAAATTTGGGTCCTCTGCAGAAGCAGTACTTGCTTTTAACTACTGAACCGTCTCTGCAGCCCATTTTGTTCTTTACTTACTGGCCTGTTTTTCATTGTATAGCCCAGGCTAGCCTTGAATTTGCAGTTCATCTTTCTACAGGCACACACTCAAATATGGCTTTGGATAACAACGTCTGTCTGTCTGTCTACCTAGATGGAGAGGATGTGTGGATGGTAGATGTGAGGATGCCACAGTGTGTTTATGAATTTGGAGGAAAATATTCAGGAGACAGTTTTCTCTTTCCACTGCATGTGTGGGTCCTGGGGATTGAATTGTGGTTATTGGACTTGGTGGCAGGGCCCTTTGTCATGTGAGCCATTTTGTTGGTCCTGTTACTTTTATAAATATGCCATCTTATATAAAGTTATGTTTTTAAGTCATTAAATTGTAAAACTCTAATACAGTCAGATTACCTTTTGATTGTTTTGTGGTGTTGGAGATAAAACTCAGAGCCTTCTGCATCCTAGGCAGGAGCTCAGCTGTATCCCTGACACAAATGCTTAAGGTAGATACCGAGCAGCAGGCAGAAGGACTACGTTTATCTTCCTATCTTTCTAATTTTCATGACTAAAGTCCTTTTTTAAAAAATTTTTTTTTTGGCTGTTTTGGTGTTTTGTTTTTTTTAGACAGGGTTTCATCTGTGTAGTCTTGGCTGTCCTGAAACTACCTCTATAGACTAGGCTGGCCTCGAACCACCTGTCTCTTCCTCCTGAGTGCTGGGATAAAAGTTCATTTTTAATAATACTTTTATGACTTACTTGAGTATTGGATAGAATTTTGTTAAAATATGTAAGTCATTTGCTCTTTTATTTAAATCTGAGGAGTATTTTTTTCAGGTCTTAAAATTACTCAGGACTTTGTACTTACTGTGGTTTTGTGTTACTATAGGAACTAATTATTAAAAAGGCTGATGGTTTGTCTTTGTTTGATTTACAGGGAGACATCTCCACACACATTTCAGCTAGACTTATTCTTCAATAATGTGAGCAAACCCAGTGCTCCAGTGTTCGATAGGTTGGGAAGGTATGTATGTACTAATAACTTTATCAGAAACCTCACTGAGTTGTGTTACGCAGATAGAAGGAAGTGTCTGGTGGTAGACACAAGAATGCAGGGTTTGATTTTCTCTGTGGGCATTATGAAAGAAATGCTGAACTGAGAGATTTTCATAAAAGCTCAAGTGTGTGAAACAATAGCCATCTTTTGTTTCTTGTTACTTGTGCGTATGTGCATCATAAATGCGTCACTGCTGTGATTTACTACCAGCCTGGTCTGGGAAAGGCAGCCTTTTGATTATTAAAACTTCTGTTAGCTGCAAGAACTAGTACTTGGTGGCTTTCTTTTACACCACTCTGCTGCTTAGCTTGCTTCATGGCCAGACTGTCAGATTAGACTTAGCAGTAGATACGCCCTTTTTAGATTACCTAATATGTGGTAGATACTAAAACTGCATGTTTGCTGCCTGTGTAACCATTGAATGAGTTTAGTAAGAACTCATTACAGCATGAAAAAAATTAAAGGCAGTTTAAAGATGAAAAAATATGCCTCTAGTAGGAATTAGCAACTTCACTTATTCTTTCCTGATTCTCGTGATTTCATGGGTGATTGCATTGACAATTTAACATTTTTAAAGCCCAGGACTTTAGACAACTAGGCACATGCTCTACGCTGAGGTGTAACCCCAAATGTAGAGTATTTCCTCAAATTTTGGTCCTAGTGTACTTTTTGGGGAGCAATGCTAGGATTAAATTTAGGTCTTTGTGCACACCAGGCAAACAATCTTATCGCAGAATGACATCCTCAGCCCATAGAGTATAATGTGGTTCTCTGTCTGTCTGTACATTAAATTTATGTGGAGGTACTTTTAAAATCTTAGTGTATGTGCTTAACCCAAACCAGTTACATCAAAGTCTTTTGTGGCTTGAAAGCATTTGACATTTGACTACATTGATATATTCAAAAGTAGAAAAACTTTTAGAAGTATTTATTTATTTTTGTTTTTAATACCACTTCATTCCAACCTAGGCAGTGCTGGTGAAAACCATTTTCCTTGCTGATTTTGAGTTACTGAAAAAAATGAACAAGTTCTGTCAGCAGATCTACACTTAAATAGGTTAAAGTGCCTGACACGTGGTAAATTTCAGACAGTGAGAATGTCCAAAATAATCAGTATGCCTGACTGACCAGAGTGGGCTCTGGGAGCCAAGGCTGTAGGTTATCCCTGATACCTTTGTAACACTTAGTGTGTAGATTACAGCAAATTGTGTACTCTAGTGTCAGCCATGCAGGAGCAACAGAAGTTCCTCCTGTTCTTGGGAGGAAAAGAATTTATTAGCTGTTCTAATAACCTATGTTTTGTGTACTTTTTTTTTTTTTGGTTTTTCGAGACAGGGTTTCTCTGTAGCTTTGGAGCCTGTCCTGGAACTAGCTCTTGTAGACTAGGCTGGCCTCGAACTCACAGAGATCCGCCTGCCTCTGCCTCCCAAGTGCTGGGATTAAAGGCGTGTGCCACCACCGCCCGGCTCTGTTTTGTGTACTTTTAAGCAGTTCTTAAGTATAATGGAAGATAAAAACATAGGACACTGCGCACATGTGCTGGAGGCCCAGGTCTATGTAGGGAACCCAAGGTTCAATCCCAGGCCCAGCCCTAAGGCCTCCCTTCAGCACTCTCAACAGCTTGGCTGGTCTGGGGCTGAGACCCCAGGACTTACCACAGCGCCATCTTTGTTAGTTTTATGCCGTGGTGAGGGTGTGTGTTGGTCAGAGCACAGCTTTGTGGAGGGGCTTCCCCTTCCACCCTTGTGTAGGATGCAGGGATTGAGTGCAGCCCGTCAGACTCATGTGCTAACTGTTTTTACCCAGTTAACATCTTAACAGCCGAAACTTTGTAATCTGTAAAATTATTATTTGATCCTTTGTGTCTATTCTTACCCCCTTTTACAGCCTGGAATATGATGAGAATACGTCTATCATCTTTAGACCAAACTCAAAGGTAATTATAGATATTACTGTTTTGCCTTGTTTCTTAAGTTCTTATTTCTGTTCAGGTTTAAATAAGTCAGAGACAGAACTGGACCCTGTGTTCGGATGTTACCTCTTGTCAGCATCTTGGAGTTAAAAACTGGTTTAAAATGCTGTTCTCTGTCTACAGAGCTTGCACAATTTTATGATACATAGCCATCTGTAACTCCAGTTTCAAAGGATCTGACGCCTTCTTCTGAGCTCCGTTGACAGGAGGCACACATGTGGTGCACATGCATACACACAGACAAAACACCCATGCACACAGAATAAACAAATGTAAAATAAAGAGCTTTGAGACCTCTTCTCTGGCTTCAGCCTTGAGTCTGGAAGAAATCAGCATTTAGTCTTCTCTCATATTTGGGTAGACAAGTTCATAGCATTCAGGACTGTAGATTATTACTGGATACTGCTATGTTCTGTTAAAGTTTTTTTTTTTTTCCTAAACAGATTTATTAAAAAAAAATCACGTATCTGTATATGGGTATGTTTTTATGGGTGTCCCTAGATCTCCTGGAGCTAAACTAACCAGCACTGGCAGTTGTGAGCTGCCTGATGTGGGAGCTGGGAGTCAAACTCAGGTCCTCTGCAAGAATAGTACTTGTGCTGGATGGTGGTGACGCTTGCCTTTAATCCTAGTACCCGGGAGGCAGAGGCAGGCAGATCAACCTGGTCTATAGGAGCTATTTCCAGAACAGGCTCCAAAACTACAGAGAAACCCTGTCTCAGAAAATCAAAAATCAAAAAACAAAACAAAACAAAACAAAAAAAGATTGTTCTAGACCCTTTTTAAAGTTTTTTAAAATATATTTTACATCGATAATTTATGCATCAAATATTATTGGAGACTCATGTAATGGAAGATCTGAAATACAGAAATAAAGTGCAACCACTTAGCCTGACTCTGGGGTATATGTATTTAATTAAAATGTAAATTTTAAGATACAAATTTATCTTCGTCTGTTATCTTCCTTTCAATAGGGTCCCTTTTTTACTTTTTACTTATATTGATTTTTAAGAATTTATTTTTATTTTTGGGTGTTGAAGAGATGGCTCTGTGGTTAAGGGTGTGTAGTACTCTTGTGGAGGACATGAGTTTCGTCCCCAGCACCCATGTCAGGTGGCAAGTGGCTCAGACTGTTGCCGCTGACCTACAAAAGCACTGCACTCATACACACATACAAGCAGACTCACTAAAGTAAAATAAAATATCTTTAAAATTAAAAAAGTATTAGGTTGTGTGTGTTTGTGTTGGATGTGTGTATCTGTGTGCATGTATGTTGCCCACGAATGTGCTGGTAACCATGAAGGTCTGAGGAAGGTACTGGATCCCCTGGAGCTGAAGTTAGAGGTGTTTGTGCACCACTCTGGGAGGACTGGGATCTATTCTTGGGTCTTGTGGAAGAACAGCAAATGATAAACACTGAGCCATTTCTTTAGTCCAATTTTATTTTTTTAAGACTGGGTCATTCGTAGCCCAGGATAACCTCAGGATTACTAAGTAGCCAATGTTGGTGTTTCAGTTCTGATCCTCCTGCCTAGTCTTCCAAGTGCTGGTATTACAGGTGTGTACCACACCCGGCTCTGCAGTGGCACATCTGCTAGAGTTGGTGATCGGTTCCTGGGGATAGACAGCCTTTGCATCTGTCCAGGTGGTTGATGACTGCTTTTGTCCTGTAGTGCCTGCAGAGGTCTTTAGTGACTCCTGCTGCTTCACCTTCAGCCAGGAGGGCCACTGGGAAGGGAGTTTAGAAGACAGGGGCTTTGGTTTCTAGGACAAGTTGTTCCTTTTTTTTTTTTAATGTAAAAACAGAAACTTTATTATTAAAAAAGTCGGAGCCAGGCAATGGTGGTGAACACCTTTAATCCCAGCATTCAGGAGGCAGAAGCAGGTGGATCTTTGTGAGTTCGAGGCCAGCCTGGTCTACAGAGTGAGTTCCAGAACAACTAGGGCTACACAGAGAAACCCTGTCTCAAAACAAAAAAACAAAAAAACAAAAAAAAAAAAAAAAAAGAAAGAAGGAAAGAAAAGGAAATGAACAAAACATCACACACCCAAATTAAATAGACTAAAAGTCTGAATATCCCCATGAGCTTCTACAGTTAGAACAGGAACTATGAAGCTCCACATTAAATTTTATGCTTTCAGTATCAAATATCTTTGTGTAGTAATCCACCACTGAAACAAACAAAAAATCCATGACACAATTGGAACTTAACAGTTATCTTTATTTACCTCCTCTTCATAATTGGCGTCCATTGCCTTCATTCAGCTCTCGTTAGTTTTTACTGTGTGTGAGGCAAGCTCCCAGCAGCTGTCAGCCTTGCTGCCCAAGCGCTGGGATAGGAGGCATGCACTGCCATGCCTGGTGCAGTGCTGGCTGTTCACACGCTCACGTTTTGTTACGGGAAGGATTGAGACTACCCTTCACAGTTAGTGTGTGGAGCCATGGATTCAGTTCTGAAAAAAGTGCAATTTGTCATATCTGTTTAGTTTATAATAAATATTGAAGGCTAATGGTATTGTCTTTGGTCTTTTGGGAAGAAAAAAATTGTTTTAAGAAAGACAAGTTTGCCGTGCATTGGTGGCACACACCTTTAATTCCACCACTTGGGAAGGCAGAAGGAGATGGATCTCTGTGAATTCGAGGCCAACCTGGTTTACAGAGTGAGTTCCAGGACAGCCAGGACTACACAGAGAAACCCTGTCTTGAAGAAATAACCTCTTCTCCAAAAAGGGGACAAGTTTATTAAATACTGCAAGGGGTAGGGGTGGGGTCAGTGGGCTAGATAGCAACCCGAGTGTCACCTGAAAGTTTCCCTGTGCGAATGACTCATGTCATGGCCAGCATTTGTTAACATCTCACATACCCCCAGTTCTGATGGGAGAAGTGCTAGAACTTTATGGACCTTTATCATCTGGAGACCGCACATACTGTGGGCAGTGTATTTCCCTGACTCTCAGCTAGTTCACGCTCAGTTTTCTTCCTTGCTTGGGAGCTTATCCATGCACTTTGAACAAAGTCCACATTAACTATAGACAGGAAGATTTGGTCTTAGCATGGGTTAGGTGCAGAAATCTGGAGGACCGTATAAAATCTGTGCCTCTGAGTGACTTTCACCAATATTTGCCTTTTCCATTTTCCAGAATGCTTGTATTTATTTTTGCTTATTTTAATTAAAAAAAAAACTTATTTTTTAGTCAGGTGATGGTGGTGTACTCCTTTAATGCCAGCACTTAGGTGGGTGGCAGAGGCAGGTGGATCTTTGTGAGTTCGAGGCCAGCCTGGTCTACAGAGCGAGTTCCAGAATAGCCAAGGCTTCACAGAGAAACCCTGTCTTAAAAAACCCACATTTTTTTTTAATGTATCTGAGTATTTTGCCTGCATGTATATCTGTGTACCACATGCATGTAGTGTCCATGAAGGCCAGAGGAGTATGTGAGATTGCCTGGAACTGGAGTTACAGATGGTCGTGACATGACTTGTGTGCTGGAAATAGAATCACAGTCTTCACTGCTGAGCCATCTCAAGCCTCTTTTTATTTTTTAAAAAAGATTTTACTTTTAATTATGTGTATATGTGTGTATCAGTATATGGATATGCGCATTTAAAGCTTAAGTGCAGTGCCTCCAGAGGCCAGAAGGGGCACCAGACCCCCCAGAAGCTAGAGTTAGTTGTGAGTCCCCTAACATGAGTGGTGGTAACTCAACTTAGGGCTTCTAGAAAAGCTGCAAACACTTTTAACTACTGAGCTAAACTTCCAGTTCCTTCAGCAGTGCTTTAAAGACTTTAGCTGAACCATAAACTAATATCATTTTACATTTGGCATATTAAAACATTAACTTGAGATCTTTCACCATCTCTAAAAATCAGGTGAATACTGATGGTCTGGTGCTAAGAGGCTGGTACAACTGTCTGACCCTGGCGATCTATGGATCAGTAGATAGAGTGATAAGCCATGACAGAGACTCGCCACCACCTCCTCCTCCACCTCCACCTCCTCCCCAGCCACAGACGACTTTGAAAAGGAATCCAAAGCATGGTGAGAAATTCAGTTTGCTTTCCCTGGTGAAACTGTTTGGTTCTGTTCTAGCCAGAAAAGCCGATGCAAAGGCCTTTGCTACCTTTCCTCTCACCTTGTATGAGATCTCACATGGTATTTGTCAGTCTCCTGTTCTTGTCAGTAAGATTTATTTTTAGTTCTTCTTCCCCTGTTTTTCCGAAGAGCTAGCTTGCTTGCCTGCTTTTCAGTCAGGGTCTTAGTATATAGTGCTGACTATTTTAGAACTCACAAAAATCTGCCTGCTTGAGGCTGAAACTAAAGGTGTGTGCCACCACACCTGGTCCTGGAGTGCATTCTAGATAGTCCCAAGGCTGGCTGGCTCCCTCTCTCCCTCCCTGTTTTCTTTCCTTCCTTCCTGTATTTCTTACTGGCCCCATTTAAAATAATGCAATCCCAGTATTAGCCCTCCTACCCCGTGTATGTGTGTGTGTGTGTGTGTGTGTGTGTGTGTGTGTGTGTGTGTGTGTGTGTTAAAGGCAAGGCCTCAATCTGTAGCCCAGGCTGGCCTCTTAACTTACTGTCTTTCTGCCCGTGTTCCTGATCTCTGTGATTATGATAGGTAGGTGTCACAATGTCTAGTTTATTAATTTTTTTCTTTATTTAAGTAAGATCTCTGAAAGAATTGAAGAATAGTTAGGAAGTTTGGTATGTATTCCTGGAATATTTATGTATATTTTTTTAGGAGTAGATTTCAAATTTATTTGAATGGATTTCTCTCTTTTTTAACGCTTTATTCTTTTGTACTGGTAAACTATTTTTATTTTTTAATTATGAGTTGTGTCAGATTGTGTGCGTGTAAGAAAGTGAGTGTGTGTGTATTGCGCTTGCTCTTTATGAGGTGCTGGGGTTCAGACCTGGAACCTTTGTCTCTAACCTCACCCCAGTTCACGCCACAGCTCATTAACCAGGCAGTGGTGGCGCACACCTTTAGTATCAGCACTCGGAGGCAGAGGCAGGAGGACCTCTGTGAGTTCAGGTCTGGCCTGGTCCATAGAGTGAGTTCCAGGACAGGCTTCAAAACTACACAGAGAAACCCTTTATCTAAAAGCAAACAAAACAAACAAATAATTCTTCATATTTCCAGGGTGTTACCTAGAAATATAGTTCCTTAGACTATATTGTGTTTTTGTTTGTGAACAGTTAGAAATTCTATATTTCTAGATCAGTTAGCAAAATTTTTATTAAATCTCTAGGCAGGAAAAGTTTGTATTAACGTTCAGTTTTGAGGATAAGTTCAGATGATAACAATTTTTTTTCATGAATTCATTTTAGTATACTTTAATAATTTGAACACATTGTTTCCCATCTAGCTGACGGAGAGAAAGAAGATCAGTTTAATGGAAGCCCTCCAAGACCCCAGCCACGTGGACCAAGAACTCCTCCAGGACCTCCTCCCCCTGATGATGATGAGGATGATCCTCTGTCTTTGCCAGGTGTAGAATCTCTGCCAGGCTTTCCACTACTCGTGATATGTGGTGCTTCCGTTTGTTTTGTTCAGTTGTGTGTTTGTTTGTTTTTTGAGATAGGGTTTCTCTGTGTAACAGCCCTGTAACTCACACTGTAGACCAAGCTGGCCTCAAACTCACAGAGATTCCTGTTTTTCCTCTTCCTCCCAACTTTGGGGATTAAAGGTGTGTGTCAAAACCCACCTGGCTTGTTTTGTTTAATTTTTTTTTGAGACAGGGTTTCTGGCTGTTCAGGAACTCATTTTGTAGAGTAGGATGGCCTGAAACTCGTACTTCCACCTGTCTCTGCCTCCCAAGTTCTGGTATTAAAGATGTGCGCCACTATGCCCAGCTCAGGTGCTTATTGATTATAGAAAAGCATGAGGTGATCGAGTCTTGTTGATTGCCCCTTCTCCCCAGACTCCCTCATCCTGTCAGGTATTCTTTTTGTTTTTCCCATTGGCAGAGCAACTTGTTAAAAAAAAAAAAAATCAGTTAATTTGAAGCTATACCAACAGTGCTTTGAGGATAGAGTATTAATTTAACATGATAGTATATAGCACTTAGAAATAAGTAGTTATGTATTGGTTTAAAAAACAAACCAACTTACTAATTTAAAAACTAAAAGAGTTTCATATTGCTGCAGAGCATAAAATACTATAAAATAGTATATTTTATTAATTGTCTGTAAATGAAGTTATATAGTATATACTGTGAGTGAGACTTGTTTTTATTTTGAGTCAGGATTTCACTTAAGTCTAGGCTGGTCTCACTATGGAGGTGAGAAACTCCTTTTCCAAGTGCTAGGATTAGAAGCATATGTTACCATAGCAGTCTTAATAATAATCTACCATCTTTTAAAAGAGCATTAGTGATCTAAATCATCCAACACACATTATGTGGCTGTAGGCTCCAGTCCTGATGCCTTGTGATATCTAAACCATTGAATAATCTGCTTTCAATCTCATTTTCCAGTGTCTGGTGACAAGGAAGAGGACGTCCCCCATAGAGAAGATTATTTTGAGCCCATTTCTCCTGATCGGAATTCTGTCCCCCAGGAAGGTCAGTATTCTGATGAAGGGGAAGTAGAAGAGGAACAGCAAGAAGAAGGAGAGGATGATGAAGATGATGTGGATGTAGAGGAAGAAGAGGATGACGATGAGGATGACTGCCATACAGTAGACAGTATCCCTGATGAGGAGGAGGAGGAAGAAGAGGAAGAAGGTGAAGAAGATGAAGACGGTGAAGGTGGGAAATGCTAACTAGGACTTCTCCATGTTGGTTTGAGCGTAGCAGAAGTTCACAGTCGCAGTAGTAAATGCATTGGAAGAGCTCTGTCAGTCGTATAGTTTGGCTTTAAGACATGATCGCAAATGAAGTTTCTGTCTCTTACTCTCTGTCAACTAACTTACTTATGCGACAGTGTTACCCTCCTCTTTAACTAGCTCATAAGTGTTGACTCTGTCATTTCCCTGGGGAGAGGTTTTATTTGGCTCATGCATGAGTTGCTACTTGATTCATCAGGGTTAGCCAGAGAAGCAGAATTTAAAAGTAAGCTGTTTTTAGAATAAGCGATGAGGTATTGTAAGCTGGGCCAACTTTCTAAAGATAGATAGCACAGAGATACTTTGACAAAATGCTATGATATTTTTAGAAATTTGTCTGCCTGTGTAGCTCAGTTATAAGTACATGTGGCTGAAGTTGCAATCTTTTAATTAGGTTTGAGTTTTCTTTTAAAAACAAAATGAAATATTTGAGTTAATTGGTCATTAATTTAGTTAATTGGTTAATTTGAGTTATAGGTGGTTGTGAGCCCCTGATATGGGTGCTGGGAATAAACTCTGGTCCTCTGGAAAAGATGTATGAGCATCAGCCCTTATAGCCTTTTTTTTCTTGAAAATACTTCATCTTGTAATTTCAGTGTTCTCTTTCCTTTATCTTGGCGTGTATGTGTGTATGTTGTGTGTTTGAGTAAGACACGTGTGTGGTTGTCACAGGATCTTGTCTTCCGCTTTGAGACAGGGCTCTTGTTGACAGCTTTGTGTATTCCAGGCCATAATTTCAGCATTCAGAGTCTTGTGCTTGAGTGGCAGGCACCTCACCCACTGAGTCATCTCCTCAGTCTCCCTCTCCTTTTTTTTGGATACAGTCTTTAAAAAAATATTTTTATTTTGTATGTATAGGCAATTTGCCTGCATGTATATCTCTGTACCACATGCATACAGTGTTCACAGAGGACAGAAGGCATCAGATTCCTTGGAACTGGATGGTTGTCAGCCACCATGTGGGCACTGGAAATGGGATTTGGGCACTCTGGCAGAGCACCAAGTACTCAACCTCTGAGTCGTAGCTCAGCCCTCAGAGAGTGTTGATATATAGCCCAGGCTGGCCTGGCACTCACAGCAGTCCTCTTGTCTTCTCAGTACTGGGATTACAGTTACTGAGTACCATGCCTGACTTGTAATATTCTTACTTAATTTTAGCACTTATTATTTTTATTTTTTTAATCTTAAAAATAACCTCAGGCTGGGCATGGTGGCACACATCTTTAATCCCAGCACCCAGAAGGCAGACAGAGCTCTGTGAATTCCAGGTCATAAATAATGAATATTTATTATCAAGAATAAGTTTATTATTTATCTCAAATAAATAAATAAATATAAATAAGTAATTGAATAGAATTAAATCTTGGCCCTGCAAGATAGCTCAGCAAGTAAAGGCGCTTCCCGTCGACTCTGCTGACCTGACTTATGCCTCGTGCCAGTGTCCTCATCTGCACACGTGCTGCGACACGTGTCCCCAGCTCCAGTAAAGAAGTACGTAGTGTGTTTAAAACCCTCTACAGCGGCTGGAGAGATGGCTCAGTGGTTAAGAGCATGAACTGTTCTTGCAGGAGACCCAAGTTCGTTCCCAGAACCCCCGTGGGTAGCTGAGAACTGCCTGTAACTCCAGCCCTGGGGTGTCTGACTCCTGTGGCCTCCTTGGGCACTCGTGCACATACCCATACACAGATACATGCAAAATTAAGCATAATTTTAAAAAATTTCGATATTTCAGAAGTTAAGCTTCATTTCCTCCCTTCTAAGAGAGGTGTTTTTGTTATTTTCAGTTTCTCATTTCTGTTAGGAAAAGGGGTCATTACAGAGTCAGTTATAGAGTTTAGCAGGCATAATAGAAGAATTTGTTAATAAGCTTATCAATAATTATCCTATTATAGATTAATAAGTTTATCAATAATTATCCTATTAAAGTTGTCAATTCTTGTTATGAGTAGGGGCAAAAGTGTTTTTTTTTTTTTTTTTGAGGAAATCAGTCATTTAGAATGCTTGGTTTACCACCCAAAAGGTTATTGATCAATCAGAGTTTACGTAGTGAATAAGAATGATGCAGTACTTAAATGCTGTTTAAACTTATTTTTAGGGGATGATGGTTACGAACAGATCTCTAGTGATGAAGATGGAATTGCCGACTTGGAACGTGAAACTTTTAAGTATCCAAACTTCGATGTTGAGTACACTCCAGAAGACCTGGCATCTGTTCCTCCCATGACGTACGACCCGTATGACAGAGAGCTGGTGCCACTCTTGTATTTCAGCTGCCCATACAAGACTACTTTTGAGATTGAAATCAGTAGAATGAAAGATCAGGGTCCAGATAAGGAAAATTCAGGAGCAATAGAAGCCTCGGTGAAGTTAACTGAACTGCTGGATCTCTATCGCGAAGACAGGGGCGCAAAATGGGTGACGGCTCTCGAGGAAATTCCCAGTTTAATTATAAAAGGATTAAGCTATTTGCAGCTGAAAAACACAAAACAAGACTCCCTTGGTCAGTTGGTAGACTGGACAATGCAAGCTTTAAATTTACAGGTAGCCTTTCGCCAGCCCATAGCCTTAAATGTCCGACAGCTCAAAGCTGGGACCAAGCTCGTGTCTTCGCTGGCAGAGTGTGGGGCTCCAGGAGTCACAGAACTGCTGCAGGCAGGAGCGATCAGTGCATTGTTTGATCTCCTGTTTGCTGATCACGTCTCATCTTCCCTTAAGTTAAATGCTTTCAAGGCTTTGGACAGTGTCATTAGTATGACAGAAGGAATGGAGGCTTTTTTAAGAGGCACCCAGAGTGAGAAAAGTGGCTATCAAAAGCTTCTGGAACTCATCCTTCTAGATCAGACTGTGAGGGTTGTCACTGCAGGCTCAGCTATTCTTCAGAAATGCCATTTCTATGAAATCTTGTCAGAGATTAAAAGACTTGGTGACCATATAGCAGAGAAGACTTCATCTGTCCCTAACCACAGCGAACCTGATCATGAGGCAGATGCTGGGCTTGAGCGAGCAAACCCGGACTATGAGAATGAAGTGGAGGCCTCTATGGACATGGACCTGTTGGAGTCCTCAAACATAAGTGAAGGCGAGATAGAGAGGCTTATTAGTCTCCTAGAGGAGGTTTTTCATTTAATGGAAACTGCACCCCATACAATGGTCCAGCCGCCTGTGAAGTCTTTCCCAACAATAGCACGGATTACTGGACCTCCGGAGAGGGATGACCCATACCCTGTTCTCTTTAGGTAAGATACTTCACAAATATCCGGAGGTAGTTGTATGTGGTGATGGTGGACTTCCATGTGCAGTACATAAGGACTTTGGTATTTCAGAATAGGTGTTCAGTAGCAAACCCAGAAGTCCACTGGTTGGAATGAGCCTGCGTGGTGTTGGTTAAAGCCACACTAGGAGCATGGATGCTTGTGTAAGCGTGTCTGTAAGCAGAGTAAATGAAAGCTGCCGCCTCCGGGGATGTGGTAGAGGAGGACGGCCTGGGAAGGGGAGAGCCCTTTTCACTTTACTACAAAAGTGGGTGTTGCCAATGTAATTTTGTAGTCCTGATAATGTATCTTTGGTGTTTGTCATCTGCTTCTGTAATCTGTCTTTCAAGTTAGGTGATATTATAATTTTGCCACTGTTAGTACCTCCTACAGTGATACAACCCCATGAGGATTTTACTAAAATCCTCATGTAATACAAAGTAAAAAAAGTAAATTTTTACTTTGTTTTAATGTTTGAAATGCTGTCTTCTGGCATTTTGCTTATAAGTTTTGAACTAACAACAAATGGAAAGATAAACCTTTTATGATTTCTGTAACTGGTTTTTGTCTTGCTTTGGAACAAGTGCACTGATAGTAAGTAGATACTTGTCTGCTCTAGCATCTGTACATGGCCATTCCTGGTTTAGCTGAAGTTGTCCAGACCTATTTTACTTTCCCTAGAACAAAGCCCAGAGTCTTGTGTGGGGGCTCTAGTCTGAGAGCTTGTCTTGGGAGAGTAAGATGGCGGGGGGGGGGGGGGGGGGGAGACTAATAAAAGAAGTGTTAGGATACTTTTTATTGTGCATTAATGGGGCTCATCTCCCTGTGGTTTCTCTGAGGACTTGGCTACAGTATGTCCCTCCTTATCCCACTGAATGATTCACACAGGGCCCTTGTTCACCAATCCTTTCCCTCTTAGGTTGAAGATTGGCCACTAGGCACTCCTCTCTGCTTCTGAGCTTCTCTTCCTTGTGGTCTGAGCAATCTCATGGCTTTCAAGAAAGCTCTGAGAAAGTTAACAGAACCAAGCAGACCCATAAGGCCAGACTGAATTGTGAGAGGTCAGTGATGGAGCACTGGGGAGCACGGATCTGTTAGCTGAGATCAGAGTCGGTGATGGGGCACTGGGTAGCACGGATCTGTTAGCTGAGAGCAGAGTCGGTGCTGAAAAGGAAACCAGCAAGAATGAGAAGCAGGGATGGTGGCAGCACAGTCAGCAAGGCAAACTAGGATCAGGGAGCAGTGAACGGTCTCTTTAGCCAAGTATACATGAGACGTTGCAGAGTGAGGGCGGGAGTCACGTAGTGAGTGTTTGGTGTGTGGATTGCGGTTAGAACTCTGGGAGAGTAGTTTTACCTGTAACAGTAGGTGATGAAGTGTGGACGGGCCCAGAAGGGGGATGTGGAAGTTGTGTGGGTGACTCTTCTCAGATACTTGATCACAAAGCCAAGATGAGGGGCAGGCTCTGGGGGTGTAGCTCAGTTGGTAGGTCCTTGCCTCGCTTGAGGAAGCCCTGGGTCCCATCCTCAGAATGTGGGGGCAGGAAGATCACGAATACCATGTCACCTTTGTCTGTGCATTCAGTTTGAGGCCAGCCTGGACTGTGTGAGAACCTGTCTCTTAGAAAATGAAGAGATGAGGGAACAGCCAGGAAGGCGTGTTTGTAAACTGGGAGAATGACAGGGTTTGAAACTCAGTAAGGGGGACATGGGTGTGATGTGGGAGGAAAAGATCAGTTACTAGAACAGGGTTTGCTAGGAGATGAGGGCCAGAGAAGTGTGCCGGGTGTGGCGTGTGCTGGGATGCAGAGGCATTTGAATCTCCAGAGTTCAAGGCTAGCCTGCTGTACTAGCAAGTTCCAGGCCAGCCTTTTGAGACCCTGTGTAAAAAAAAGCAGCTTTAAAAAGGAAGACTTTAGCTATGGCAGGAGTGTAGAAACCATGTGACTGTGCAAATCCAGGTACTTTGTAATATGGAGAGAGACAAAGAAACCGAGGCTTTGCTGCTGGTCACCTGGTCACTTGGTTTGGGGCAGGAGGTAGAAAGTTGTGGTTGTTGGTTTTTTTTTTTTTTTCTTGGTTTTTCGAACAGGGTTTCTCTGTAGCTTTGGAGCCTGTCCTGGAACTAGCTCTTGTAGACCAAGCTGGCCTCGAACTCACAGAGATCTGCCTTCCTCTGCTTCCCGAGTGCTGGGAATAAAGGCGTGTGCCACCACTGCCGGGCTATAAAGTTGTATCTTGTTGGTGGCTGAAGGTACTGAGTGAAGGAAAGAAAGAGCTGCTTTCAGTTGCTGAGGAGAAAGTAGTAATCAGGAGCTCATTAGATGCCGGCCCTCCCCGCTCCAGGTGGAGAGGAGGAAATGAGGGAAGACACGGACTGTTCGGAGTAGCAGATCTGCTTAAAGTAATGTGAAATTTTACACTGCAGGATAACTGTGAGGGAAAAGTCACCGGAGTCGCTGGGTAAATGAGCAGATCTAAAATTAGAGTACTGGATGCTAAATACTTTGCTAGTTACAGTGGTATGTAAGGGGAGACCAAATGCTGTGCTGTCGTGGAGAGTCTAGGAGGAAGTAATTTCTAGCATTGGGACTTGATAGTTAAGAGGTTGTGGGAAGGAACTAACAGCATTTGGAGCTTTCTAGTCAAGGCAAGAGTTGGAACTATAATTTTATTGACGGGAACTTGTACATTAGGAGTCAGACATCTTGGAAAACGAAATCATTACATTTTGGAAAGATTTCTTTGACGTGACAGAAAGGCTCTAACCATACATTTGAGGGTCCACATCATCAACCCCAGTATTTTCTAGCAGGTTCAGACTCAGTGTGCAGCTGTACTCAGCAAGGGCTCAGGCATGCTAGCAAAGGGAGGCACCTTAGCAGCCTTCCAGAGCTCGTGACTTGTGCGGAACCCGCTGACTCCCCCAGGAGCAGCCTGTGTCAGTGGAAGTGTTACTACTCGAGTTAGAGACTTGACGTTGAGGCTTTAACAAAGATGCTGTTTCCATGTGTCTGTGCGATGTGGAATGAATATATCAAACTAGTTGGCACCAGGAATCTGTTCACTACTTATAGTGTTCCAGAATTCTCTACATCCAGAAAGGAAGCAGATATTTTACATAAACTATTTTGTTTGCACAAATAACTTAGACATGGTGAGCCATCCTTAACTTTTGGGGGAGTAGGACTCTGTGAAATCCAGGTTCACAGGTTTTAGCCAAGAGCCAACCTTACAAACTGGGTCTATGTGAGGCTTGCTGTGTTAACTACTTCCAGACAGTCTATAAAGAAGGTAAGAATGTCCTTAGGGCAATTTTGTCAGTTTGAATTATCTTTAGGTTTTTAATAAGCAGTCACTGAGGATGTTTATTATAAATACTGTGATGTTCATGAATAATTGTCATGAATATTATGATAAAAATATTCTTGGAACCCCAGTTTAATCAGTGGAAGTATTAAAGAGTTTGTTTTAGGGCCTGGAGAGATGACAGTGGTTAATAGTACTTGTCCTCTTACAGAGGACCTGGGTTCAGCTCCCAGCACTCACATGGGGGTTCACAACCATCAGTAACTCCAGTTCTAGAGGATGTGGTGCCCTTTTCTGGTCTGTGTGGACACGGTACACACATGGTACACAGACAAAATGCAGGCAAAACACCTATACACCAAAAGTAAAACTAAATCCTAAAAATTTAAGGTCATTTTTAGTTTTTGATAAATACAAATTCTGACCTTTATTGACTTATCTTCGGTGTTTTAACAGGGTTCACAGACGCTCTCATGTCACAGCGTGTGACTGCATGTGTGACGTGTCAGATTGTCCGATTGAACAAATGCCCATCAAGTTACTCTTTGTTAGATTTCTTCCCATTTCTAAAATTTAAGGGGGGAAATGTTTTTTGTTTTGTTTTTCTGAAACTCTTTAAACAGTTTCTATAAGAAGCTGTTTTAGAAGATGTCAGCTAGGCATGGTGGCATATTATAATCCCAGCATTCATGAAGGAGGACTGCCGCATAGACCCGTGTTGTCTACATATCGTTAGGTCAGCCTGTGCTTACAGTGCTTTACCCTGTTTCAAAAACCAAAAGGCAGCAGTAAAAATTGTGAGTAACGTTTATGTCTATTTGTAGTAGTTGGTACATTTTACCTTCTCTCCTCCTAACATTATGTATGGGGCGGGGGTGGGGGGGGTGGCTGGAGAGCTTGCTCAGCGCTCAAGAGCATAGCCCTTTGAGAGGAGAGCTTGGTTCCCAGCTCCCAGCTGCCAGTAACTCCCTCTCCAGGGAATCGGCTGGCTCTGACCACCTCAGGTCTCCTCGTACACCTATAGCCACGTTATATAGTTACGCATAGACACATGATGAAAAATAAAGGTAAATCTTTAAAAAGCTGTTAGACATACTAAGAAGAGTTCTGGGTTTGACAGGGGGACTCAGTAGGAAAAGGCATTGCCCCCGAGACTGGAGACTTGAGTTTAATCCCCAGAACCCACATAATGGAAGTAGAGAACCCACTTCCTCAGGCTGTCCTCTAACTTCAGCGTGTACACACACACACACACACACACACACACACACACACACACACAATTTTAAAAAGAAATAGTTCTGAAGCCAGAGCCTGATGACTAACTTCAGTGATCGTACCACTTGGTTGGGCAGAAGTATTGCCGTGAATATGAAGTTAGCTGGCACTGCATAGTGTCTTTGAAGCCAACCTGAGAACCTGACTCAAAATAAAAAAGGAATAGTTCTTAGATTTGATGTAGAAAACAAAACCAAAAGTCTGTGTTTAGTAGTCACTACTTACATGCTATAATTTGTAATATCTATCTCTGGTGATACTAACTCTTATCTATAGTAAATCTAAATCCACGAGATGTTTTTTGCACTGAATAGACAGTATATTTCCTGGATATGCTAATTCATACAGACTGGCATTTTATGAAGTAGAATGAGACCATAGTGAAAAAGGAGCGAGAACCGGAATCAGTGATGCTCAAGTAAAAAGAGAAGCCTGCCACCTGTCATGTCTTGAGGTCCCTTGATAATGCAGAACTTTCATTGACCCCCACAGAGGAGAGTTGGTACTCACATTGTAATAATTATTTCCATTTATGGGGAAAACTATTTCTGAAGATGAGAATTAAAGCCATTCAGATGTTTACTTTATCCAGTCTTGTGATTTTGAGTTAATGAAGAATCTTTGCTCCACCTGAAGTGTCTGCCTTGCCTTCCACAGGTATCTTCACAGCCATCACTTCTTGGAGTTGGTTACGCTGCTTCTGTCAATTCCAATAACAAGTGCCCACCCTGGTGTACTGCAAGCCACAAAGGATGTTCTAAAGTTTCTCGCACAGTCACAAAAGGGCCTTCTCTTTTTCATGTCAGAATATGAAGCGACAAACTTGCTGATCCGAGCTCTGTGCCACCTCTATGATCAGGATGAAGAGGAAGGTCTTCAGTCTGACGGAGCCGATGATGCCTTTGCCTTGTGGCTGCAGGACTCCACCCAGACTCTGCAGTGCATCACAGAGCTGTTCAGCCACTTCCAGCGGTGCACAGCCAGTGAGGAAACTGACCACTCGGATCTCCTGGGCACCCTCCACAATCTTTACTTGATTACTTTTAATCCTGTGGGAAGATCAGCTGTTGGTCATGTTTTCAGCCTTGACAAAAACCTTCAAAGTCTCATTACTCTAATGGAGTATTATTCCAAAGAAGCCCTAGGGTAATTTCCTGCTTCCTCCTACAATCTCGATTACAGTAGATCACTAATGGGATAGCTCCTTTACAAAAGAAGTCTCTGCGTGTGTGTGTGTGTGTGTGTGTGTGTGTGTGTGTACACACTTACATATATATGCTTATCTAAAGATAGATATGTATCTTTTGTCATAGCATTGTGCTAATTAAGAATCAGGCTAACAAGAACCTCTGTAATGTGGCTAGTAAGCAATGTTGTGGACTTTTCTAGCTGCTCCCCGTTACCTCTTAAAAGGGCTACTTACAGTATCCCTCTGCTCTGTGTAGAAGGGAATCCTAAAGCCCAGAAATATTTGCCTTAAGTAGGATGCATTCACTTTCTTACTGTTTTCTAAACCATTCGTGGTGCTCTGCTGAAATTGCTTTGGTTAAATGGTGGAATTGAGGAAATTATTGATATAAAGAACTGTTCAATAGGGCAGAGGATTTTAGCATATGAGAAGAGAGATCTACTCTCTTCCTAACTTAAGTCATGGAAAAACAGACAAGATGGGACATGTTCAGGGTGGCATGACCACAGTGTCATCAAAACAGTATCGTATAACTAAGTAGCTTATAACTATCCCATTGCCCTGTCAGTGGGGACTTGATTCGACTCACTGTAATTATGAAAGCCAAACTCTAGTGGCTTCTCTGCCTAGCTGTAGTGAGTCTTTGTGATGCTGCACTGGAAGGCTGAGTCATGGCAGGTGATAACATTTGTTCTGATTTTTTAAGGTTAGGGGAAGATTTTAAAGGAGACAGTGAAGCATATTTCCTAACAGTCATTGTTAATGAAATATGCTCATTAGTGTTTTATTGTTCATTTGTTCTTATTAATTTTATTTCCCACTGTAATGTTTTTGAGTTTGTTTTTATATCCAGTTGTCTCTCCTTACCTATGGGTTCTGTTTATATATTCAACTAACAGTGAATCAAAATATTTAGATTGGGCATGTTGGAGCACACCTATAAATTTGAGGGCAGCTTGGTCAACAGAACGAGGCCCTATCTCAAGAAAAAAATAGGCTTGGAAGAAATGCTTCTGAGCCTGGCGTGGTAGTGCTTGTCTGTAATCCCAGTATGTGAGTCTGAGGAAAGGATTGGGAATTCGGGCCACCATGGATCCTATAGTGAGATTGTTTGCCCTGAGTATGTACAAGCTTTTTTCTGTCTTTATTCTGTAAACAATGCAGTAGCTATTCACATAGAAGTATCCCAAGTGGTCTAGAGTTGATGTAAAACAGATGGGAAGATGTGCACATAATATGTGATACTGTCTCATCCTATACAAGGGACTGGTGGTGCCATGGATTTTGGTGTCTGTGGGGTCCTGGAACCGTATTCTATAGATACCGAGGGACAACTGTTAATACTTTTTTCAGGTGACTTGAAAGTGAAGTGTAAAATCTGATTGTTGTTTTTCAGGAAGTTAGGTGATGTTGATAATGTTGGATTATGAATTCCTTGATCTCTTTAAAAAGCATGCCAAAAAAGTATTGTTATTATTCTTGAAAAAGTATTTTCATACCCCACACTTAAAACCCTTGTTTTATTTCAGTGATTCCAAGTCTAAGAAGTCAGTAGCTTATAACTATGCATGCATACTTATTTTGGTGGTGGTTCAGTCTTCCAGTGATGTCCAGATGCTGGAACAGCATGCAGCGTCTCTCTTGAAGCTTTGTAAAGCAGATGAAAATAATGCTAAATTGCAAGGTATGGTACCTGGAACTGTTTTAAACACTTGTGATACATGAAGAGAAAAGGCTGAATTCTTGTTATCATTGCCTTTTCATATTTGTGTGTGTGTTATGTGTGTGGGGGTGTGTATGCATGTGTGTGCATACATAGGCCTTGAGTCTAGAAGGTGACATCAGATGTCTTTCTTAACTGCTGTCCACTTCATTTTTTTGAGACAAGATTTCTCACTGAACCTGAAGTTTGTCATTTTAACTAGACTGACTGGCTACCAAGCCCCTGAGATACATCTGTCTGCCACACCAGTGCTGGTGTTACAGGTGTGTGGCATCTGTTTATACCATGCCTGGCTTTGCACAAGTGTCAAGAGATCTGAACTGAGAGGCTCATGCTTTGCACAGCAGGCGCCTTGCTCACTGAGCCATCTCTCCAATCCATTTTTAATTTCTTGAGTTGCCTTTTAGGGAAAGAGTTTATAAAACTTAAGGTTTCATTAAGGTTTTAGAATATAAATGAAAAGGTTTGAAAGTGCCTAGTAATGGTCTAGCTAACCAGGATAGACGAGATTTTGCTCTAGTTTTGTTTCTGCATATTTTGCTACACTGAGATATTTGTGCTGTTCTGAGTTAACTTATAAGACTTCTTATAAGTTAATAGCACATTGTACTATTAAAAGTAGCTCATTTTAAAATGTCAAGTTAAGAAGTTGGCAGAATTGGGCCAGTGATACAGCTCAATGTACAGATATTTCTCTAGCATGCATGGCTGCCCAGGTTTAATCTAACCCAGGAGCACACAAAAGAGACAAAAGAAAATTTTTCTCCTAAAGGAACAAGGGTTACTCAACTAAATGTCTCTTCATAGCTTGATTATATTAGAAAAAATATATATTTCTATAATATGTATATTTCTAACATATATATATATATGTAAGTATATATGTCTGGGGAGGTTGGAGGCACAGTGAAGATAAATAAATGCTGCATTATATTAGTTTATAATCATATTTCTAAATCTTGTTTTAGTGTTTTCATTCACTACTGCAATAAATTCATTTTAATTAGGCAGACTGGATAAGCACTTAGATAGGTAATAGTAATTACTAAGTTTTGAGTCCAGCATAGTAGGGCTCCATTTTTATTTTATTAAGTCCATGTAAAGAGTTATATGCAGAAAGCGGTATAGTGACATACACCTGTAACCCTAGCAGTTGGGAGGTTGAAACGGAAAGATGATGAGTTTAAGGCCAGATTTGGAGTATAGCGTGAGACCTAGCTTAAAAAAACAAAAGTGAACTAGACACCAGAGTTCATCCTTTCGTAAAGTCTAGATGATTCAAATGATTGCAGATGTGATGTTTTCCTTTGGGGAAAAAGGTTTTGTTATAAAGACTTACATTTAAAAATATTATAGATTATTCTTTTTGTTTCTAAGAACTTGGCAAGTGGCTTGAACCTCTGAAAAACCTCAGATTTGAAATTAACTGCATCCCAAATCTAATTGAATATGTTAAACAGGTAAGTAAAAGTTAAAAGGGCTTTGATTGTTGTGAAACTGTGATGATACATAGTGATAATATTGAAGTTACTTTCCAAATAATGTAGAAGTCATGGCCTTGATTGACCCCTTTAGCTTTGTAGTACAGTATTGGATACGTGGCTGTAGATAATCATGTACGTGAACACACAGGCATATGATGCTCCGTGTATGAAGGTCAGAAGGCAGCTTGTGGAGTTGGTTCTCTCCCACCATGTCGAGTCCAGGGCTGGAGCTCAAGTCAGCAAGCTTCTTGGAAGGCATTTTTACCTGCTGGACTGTCCTAGGCTCTAAAATCATTTGAAGTTAACAATATGGGAGCCTAACTTTAATTAGTGAAATAAATTAACTCAGAATATTTAGGTGAAAATTGATATAGCCAGTTCCAAATAATTCCAGTGTGACCAGTTTTCTCTGTTAATAATTTTGAATAGTGACAACTGTAGTTGAAATAAAAATTGAAATCTGTAAAATCTATGCTTCATAATAGTAATATTGAAAAATCCATGGATGTTTCATAATGATAATCAGTACATTCATCATTAATCTTGAAAGTTTTTTTCTTCTTTTTCTTTTTCTTCTTACTTGACCCAGTGTACAGCATAGCAAGATGGACTGAAGGCACACACTCGTGAACATTTCAAACTATATCAGTAGAGACTGAATTATCTTCTGCTCTCTATCTGATGAGCGCTGTGTGTTTGTGCATGTGAGAGGGAAAGCCTCTTTGGTTTTGCAGTTGTAGTATATTATTAAAGTAATTTATATATATTGGCCAACTTGTTGCTGTTTTGAAGTAATAAGATTATTTAGGGTTATTTGTCACAGGTCTTGCTGTTTTGGTGATTCTTATCTTTTTGTTTTGTGTCTCTTAGGAATATTTTTGTTTGGGTGTTTATTTATTTATTATTGACAAGGTCTCACTGTGTAGCCAGCCCTTGCTGGCCTATAACTCACAGTGTAGACCAAGTCAGCCCAGAATGTACAGAAATTGACCTGTCCCTGCGCCCCTGAGTGCTAGGATTAAGGTGTATACCACCGTGCCTGGCTCTTAGGAATACTTTTATCTCCTTTGATGCTGTTGTGGCCTTAACAGTGCTGCAAATGACATGTGAAACTTGTCTGTGTTTTTTTCTTTCATTGGTAGGTAGTTAATGCTCTGTAAACTCAGATTGGTTGTGTGTTCTGCTGATGTGGACGTGGTAGAGTGGTCTTTGATGATCTGTGCAGTAAATGTATAGTGATTTGAGTTAAAGTATTAACTAGTAAGAAACTTAGTTTTAGAAGTTGAGTTACATGAGCCTGTTGTACATGCCTGTAACCCCAGCCCTCCAGAAGTGAGGGCAGAAGGCTCAGGAGTTGAGGTCATACTCTGCTGCATACCAGTCCAAGGCAGCCTGGGCTACCTGAGACCCTAACTCAAAGATGCAAAACAGCAAAAACAAAATTCTGATTTTTATATTACCTTATATTTATTTATCTCTATTTGGGATTTGGTTTGAGATGGGATCTGGTTCTGGAATGTAGGCTGGCCTCTCCCCAAGTCCCAAGGTTACAGTTGTGTACCGCTGTATCCTTCTCAGACAGCTGTCCTGTTAACTTTGATGCTGTCAGTGACTCCTGTCCTAAGATACACTAAACACAGTGGATCTGGTGTCAAACCTAGGATTTCTTGTCACAGTAATCTGTAGAACTGCGAGAAAAAGGTGAAGGGAAAGGGCAAAGAGAAATGGACGTGGTTTGTTTTTAAAGCTTATACCTGAGATTTAGAAGTCTTTGGAATACTTAAGGCCTCTAATGTAATTTTTTCAAGTTATGAATTTATTTATGTTAGTCTGTGAAAGCTAAAAATGTTAAAAAAAAAAACCTATTTGGTGTTTGCAAATAGAACATTGTCTTCTACTACAGAAAACAGTTACATTTCTTGTCCTCTTTCTTCTCTTCGGTGTCTGCATTTTAGAAGATGAAGGCTGTTTAGTTTACAAATGTTCCGAGGTTTCCCCCTCAGTCTTGAAAAAAGTTTAGTAACCAAGGGGTTTTTAGAATACGTCTGGCACAGTGGTGCATACTCGTAATTCTAGCCACTGGAGAGGCAGAGGGAGTAGAATTAATGGCCAGTCTAGACATTTAGTGAGACCTGGACTCAAAACAAAAACAAAACAACACAACAAAACCCCCCAAAACACAAAAGCTCAGTTGTCAGTATAGTCAGCGCTTCATTTTTGAGAGAAGGTAATATAAAATGGGTATATAGAAAGAAAGAGGTACTTTAAATTCTTTGTTTTGTTTTGTGATTTTGTTTTTTGAGACAGACTTTATCTGCATAACAGCCTTACTGTCTCAGAACTCACTCTGTAGACCAGGCTTTCTGTTTTTTTTTTTCTTCGAGACAGGGTTTCTCTGTGGCTTTGGAGCCTGTCCTGGAACTAGTTCTGTAGACCAGGCTGGTCTCAAACTCACAGAGATCCGCCTGCCTCTGCCTCCCGAGTCCTCAAATGCTTCTTAAATGCTAATTTAAGTTGCAAAACTTTTCTAGGTTAAGGTGCCTGCCTCTGCCTCCCAAGTGCTGGGATTAAAGGCGTGCGCCACCATCGCCGGCTGACCAGGCTTTCTGGAACTCACAGAGATCTGTCTGTCTCTGCTTCCTGGGTGCTGGGATTAAAGGTCTGCACCACCACGGCCTGTTTATTTTATTCATCTATCTATCTATATCTATCTATCTATCTATCTATCTATCTATCTATCTATCTATCTATCTATCTATCTATCTATCTATTTTTGAGACAGGGATTCTCTGTAGCTTTTGAGCCTGTCCTAGAACTTGCTCTGTAGACCAGGCTGGCCTCAAACTCAGAGAACTCTGCCTGTCTCTGCCTCCTGAGTGCTGGGATTAAAGGCATGTACCATTATCACCTGATTTATTTTAAATTCTTAATACAAAGAATCATTGGTTTTTATTTATTGGCTTTGTTTTAGTACTAGAAATATGCAAATATATTAAATTTTATGTTCTCTGCATAATATTATACACTACAAAATGTACCCATAATGGGACTGGAGATCTGGATCGGTGATTAAGAACAGTGGCTACTCTTCCAGAAGACCCAGGTTCAATCCCCAGCACCTGAAAGCTTTGAATGTAAACAAAACTATTTATTGTTTGCAAACAAAATGTAGTCATCTGTTAAATACAGAAAACAATTAGATTTTTTTGTCCCTTGGTGTCTGCATTTTAAAAAAAATGCCGTTTAGTCTATAAATTTCCAAAGTTTCCCCCTAAGTCTTGAAAAAGTTTTAGTAATTAAGGGGTTCTTAAGATACAGTCTGGCAGGATGCATACCTGTAATTCTAGCCACTTATGAGACAGGGAACGCACAACTGTCTGTAAGTCCAGTTCCAGGGGATCTGACACTCACACACACATACAGGCAAGCAAATCCCAAATGCCCGTGAAATAAAAATAAATCACTTAAAAAAATTAAAAAACATGAAAATCTTATAAGAAAAAAAGCATAGCCAAGGTGATATAATTTACACGAATTTCTTTAGTACTAGGGTTTTTCTTATATATGTCTCTTTTTTGTTCATGTATTTTTTTTGAGATGGTATTGTGTCTAACCTTGGCTGCCTTGGACTGCACCGTGTAAGCCAAGGCAGCCTCAGACTCAGCTGTTGTCCTTGTGCCAGCCTCCTGGGTGCGGGTGTTGCAGTTTGCACCACCACAGCCAGCTTGCTCCTGTGTAAAACATGGTAAAGTGTCATGGTGTGTGCTTACGGCCTCTCTAGTGAGGATTAAACCTGGGGCCTTGCATATGCAAGTACATGGTCTGCCTCTAGAAGCTCATAGTTTTGACTAACTTAAACTTGTCTGCTTTCATTTTTTAAAGAATATTGATAACTTGATGACCGCAGAAGGAGTTGGCCTTACCACTGCCTTGCGTGTTCTCTGTAATGTGGCGTGTCCACCCCCTCCTGTCGAAGGTAATATATAGTTTGTATACTTTGAAAACTGCCATACTTTCAGCCTAGTGTAAATATCATTTACTAAATATTCAAAATATTCTTGATTGATTATTAGCATGTAAGTAATTAGTTTTTTCCTATTTCTTCCTATCCTATATAAAGGTCAGCAGAAAGACCTGAAATGGAACCTTGCTGTCATTCAGCTTTTTTCTGCTGAAGGAATGGACACCTTTATTCGGGTTCTGCAAAAATTGAACACTATTTTGACGCAGCCTTGGAGGCTCCATGTGAACATGGGGACTACCCTTCACAGAGTTACTACTATTTCAATGGCTCGCTGCACGCTCACTCTTCTTAAAACTATGCTGACGGAGCTCCTGAGAGGTGGATCCTTTGAGTTTAAGGACATGCGTGTTCCTTCAGCACTTGTTACTTTACACATGCTCCTGTGCTCTATCCCTCTCTCAGGTCGTTTGGATAGTGATGAGCAGAAAATTCAGAACGATATCATTGATATCTTATTGACTTTTACACAAGGAGTTAATGAAAAGCTCACGATCTCTGAAGAGACCCTGGCCAATAATACTTGGTCTTTAATGTTAAAGGAAGTGCTCTCTTCTATCTTGAAGGTTCCGGAAGGCTTCTTGTCTGGACTCATACTCCTTTCAGAGCTGCTGCCTCTTCCCTTGCCCATGCAGACCACGCAGGTATCACTTCCATATCACATGCCTCTTGTCATGACTGCGGTAGCTCCTTAGATAAAGCAGGGATGCTGGTCAAACCCAAGCACGTCTGCATCCTCCCTCCCAGAGACAGAGTAACTGAGTTGAGGGTGAGATGAAACTGACGCCAGTTGGAAATGTGGGGTAACATTTTAAATGCCTTTTGTCAAAGTGAGTCTTATTATGTTATGTACACTTGTACTTGCATTTTTCTGTTATTTCAAGTCTTTCTCTCCCTTTTATCATGTTTTAGAATTTGCCAATTAGATTGCTTCGCCAATGGACTCTGCTCAACTGACTGCCAACCTGAGAACAATGTTTTTAGCCCTGATGAATTCGAACAGTTGTTTAATTGTGCAATAGTGAATTATGTTTAAGCATGCAGTAAAGGTGTTTTTATAACAGTTCTTCCTGAACAGTTTTGCGACTATAATAAATATTAAAAGTCTATGTACACACACGTTATACTTTTTTAACAGGTTATTGAGCCACATGATATCTCAGTGGCACTGAACACCCGAAAGTTGTGGAGCATGCACCTTCATGTTCAAGCAAAGCTGCTCCAAGACATAGTTCGCTCTTTCTCTGGCACAACCTGCCAGCCCATCCAGCATATGTTACGGCGTATTTGTGTTCAGTTGTGTGACCTTGCATCTCCAACCGCTCTTCTGATCATGAGAACTGTGTTGGATTTGATTGTAGAAGACGTGCAAAGGTATTTTTATTACACCTTAAGAAGTTTTCCTCACGTTGCTCTTGATACAGATACCCTCCTGTACATAGTTTGGAAACTAGGGTTTAGTAAGCTCAGATAATATATGGATGTGTAAACACACACATGCACACATGTATGCATAAATTAATTGTATGTAAATTATTTTCTTCAGAAGACTATCTTGTTTCATATGCAAGTCATGTGAAGGTCTTGATTTGGGACTTTTTGTTTAACTTAACTGTGTAATGTGTACACGTGTGCATATATATGTTGGTGTGTGTGGTCAGGGCAACTTGATACAGTTGCTTTTTTTCCTTCTTTACATGGGTGCTAGGGTTGAATTCACATTAGGGCTGCCCTGCAGGAGCCTTTACTTGCTGAGTCACCTTCCGCCCCAGTTGTGCAGTTTCAAAAGGCGAGGTCTAAAGAACTCCTCCGACTTGAAGTATTTGTTCAAGACCTGAATTTATAAAACAATTCCAGAAAAAAACCACCATTATATCAAAGGAATGAGATGTATGTTTTATGCAAAATTTGTATGAATCGATAGTATAGACAATATTAAATAATGTCTTTATCCTCAAGAAGCTTGTTTACTGAATATATTGATTTTATTTCAGCACTTCAGAAGATAAAGAGAAACAGTATACTAGCCAAACCACCAGGTTGCTTGCTCTTCTCGATGCTCTGGCTTCACATAAAGCTTGTAAATTAGCTATTTTGCATCTAATTAATGGAACTATTAAAGGCGATGAAAGATATGCAGAGATATTCCAGGATCTTTTAGCTTTGGTACGGTCTCCTGGGGACAGTGTTATTCGCCAGCAGTGTGTGGAATATGTCACGTCCATTTTGCAGTCTCTCTGTGACCAGGTATTCAGTTTTTTATTGTCAGTGTGTGTGTGTTGGTGTGTGCCTGAGTGCTTGTCTTAATGTAAATCTTGGCTGAGAGCAGAGCTTACCTATGTTCTCTGACTCCTGGATTTAGAAAGCTTGTTTGGTATGTGGAAGAAAAGCAAGCTGGTTTTAGTGCATTCTGGTTCTCTTTGGCTTAGCTTTGGGTCTCTGAGGAGGTTTATGTCCTTTTGTAATAGTATTGCCATCCTGGGTAGTTGCTTTTGTGCTAATTTCCAATGCTTTTTATGGCTAATTAGTATTTACTGTATTGCTTTCCTTCCTAATTATATTAACATGTGCCAAGGCATTCTTCAGTTTTATAACATTGATATTAGTTGATTAATGTGAGGATAACTTCTTTGTGTGGTTACTCTTTGGAGAGTACACCTTTTGTAGCCCCAGCTGCCCCCAGACTTGCTCTGTAGCCAAGTCTGACCTTGAATCGCTGATTTCCCTCCTCTGTCTCCCAAGTGCTGGATTACCATGTGTGCCACTTGTCTGCTGCTTCTTGCGGACAACTTGTGCAGCAGCAAGAGTCACCGCCGTTTGTGTATTCTGACTGATGTTTGTGCAGCAGCAAGAGTCACCGCTGTTTGTGCATTCTGATCGATGCGTGCAGCTGCTCCTGAGCAGTTGTGCTTTCCTCTTGCCGTCAGTTCTTCCTGTAACATTTCCATATGTCAGTGCGATCCTGCCGGTCAGAATGCTCGTGCCCCCAGTCAGCAGATGGCTTTTCTTTTTCCAGACAGATTATAGTTAGGGAAAGCCTGTGCTAGAGGATTGAAGTGCAGTTTTGTTACATTGAAGACCTTGGACTGTATGGGACTTGTTTTCAGAAGTGGTAGACTGTAGTAGTGGGCCTGTGACCGGTGCTTATAAAGTGCTCACACTGTCACGTGACTGGTGACCAAGGCTAGGGCCCCTTTCTTCCCTTTCCTCAGACTTCATTAAGAGCTACCCTGATGCCGCTTTTCTTTCTGATGCAATTGTGTTTGCAGGACCCTGAAAGCCCAGTTGACTCCCATAATGAGTAGTGGATGTTTCTTTAGGTGTGATTAACTTGACTTGCTTGAATTTTAAAAGTATAAAAAGTAGAAGGACACATTTAATTGAAGATTGTGCCTAAAGTTTGTTCTATCCATCCCTTTTTATGAAGCTTTAAATTCCACTATTGATAAGTTTACTGAAAGTTCAGCCAAAAGTTTTATTTCTAGAAGCCTCTGTAATCTAAAAGAAGTCTGAATTCATGAATAATAGATTGATTTAAGGTATTTCACTATCAAAGCTTTTTAAGCATTTTAAAATTGAAACTATGCCACATTTACTTCCTTCCAAGACCATCTTCTCTGTTTTGCCGTAAAGTATAAATGTCTGAGAGTTCCATGCACTCATATAATGTGTTTTGACCAAGTCCACGCCTCACCTTCATTCCCTCCTTCCTCTCCAGTCCACCCCAGTTCTTCCTCTCTTCTCACCAGTATTATCTCCCAATTTCGTGTGCTTGTTTTTTCTAACCCACTGAATCCACAGTGTCCCCAGCATATACATGGGTTTCGGGCCATCTACCAGAGCACGGGCAGCCTATCAAAGGCCACATCCCTAAAATACCTGACTGTCGCAGAAGATGGCATTTCATACGTACTATATTTTGGCCAGTCAGTCCTCTTCCTCTGTTCCTCTCCTGTCCTCACTCCTGCCTGCCTGTGCCCTTTGCCTGCTTTAGTCTGCGTTCCGTCGTCATATCTCATGTAGCAGTATACTCCCAGTCCTTGAAAACCTCTTTCCCCTTATACAATCATGATCTGTACCACACTCAGCCCCACACAAGTAACATGAAAATGAGGAGCTGGGATCCATGTATGAGAGAGAACAATGGTATTTGTGTTTCTGAGTCTGAGATTAAAAAATTAGTTAGATGCCAGAAAGTAGTTGATAATGCCTTATATATATCTTTACGTTGTTTGGCCCAGGTGACTCTTCTATCCTTTTCAGAGTCAATGCTAAACTCTCTTCTTCTCGTGTAAATGAAAGATAAATTTTAAGTTTTTTTAAAGGTAGAAAGTAGTATAAAGGAAAACACTATGTCTATTTTCTTATATATTCTCACATTAACTTTTAGAAAAGAGGATTTGTTTATCTGTTTGAATCTGTTTGGGACGGGACCATAACAATAATGTTCGGAATTTTTTTTTATTTATTTATATGCATGTCTGTGTACTACATGCATGCCCACTTCCTGGAGAGGCCAGAGCAGGGCATCAGAGCTCTGGGACTGAGTGTCATATGGTGGTGACCCACCTTGGGGGTACTAATAATCGAACCCTGGTCCTCCTGAAGAGCAGCCAGTGCTCTTGACTGCTGAGTCATCCCCATCCCCCAGCAGTAATATTTTAATGGGATTGTTACTAAGTGTGAATTGCGTGTGTTTAGAAATAGCAGTCAGGAGTGATGGTGATAATCGTTTTGAAATGTTTCTCCCTGCCCTCCAGGACATTGCACTCATTTTGCCAAGCCCTTCTGAAGGTCCTGCCTCTGAGCTTGAGCAGCTCTCCAATTCCCTCCCGAGTAAAGAGCTGATGACGGCCATCTGTGACTGTCTGCTGGCGACTCTGGTTAATTCCGAAAGCAGTTACAACTGCCTGCTGACGTGTGTCCGCACAATGATGTTCCTTGCAGAGCATGACTATGGACTGTTTCACTTGAAAAGGTGGGCTGTGCAGGATTTAGTGTGCTGTGCCCTGTCGTTTAGTTAGTTTGTACTCATGGAAGGTTGAAAGTGTGATGTCTTTTGTAGGAAAAGTTTTATATATAGCAGAGTTTCATTGATAATTAGTAATGAATTTAAAATCTTTTCTAACTGTCTGAGTTGATTCTACTTTCTAATATGTATGAATGGCAGTTATAAGTCTATCTAAGCCTGGCTTCTGTGGGTACTTGTATTTCTTTTGGCTAGGTACCTCTGTGGAGTGCCTAGGTCATGTGACAGGCAGCTGTTTAACCCCACCAAGCACTGCTGCTGCACTGTTTCCCAGAGTGATCTCTGCTTTCCATTCCCTCTGCATTAAAGCCCTTAGCCTCGCCGCGACTTCCTACATGGAGCAGCCAGTGTTGCTTAGGTTGGCCTCAGCCTCCTGGGCGGGGGGTGAGGAGGAGAGACATGCACGCCATGCCCTGGCTTTGCCAGATTATGTTGCTGTGCTTTTCCTAAAAGACATTCTAGTAGATATATTAGCTGTAGATTTTTTTTTTTGTTCTTGTTTTGGGTTGCTTGAGACAGGGCCTTGTTCTGTAGCCCAGGGTGACCTGGACCATGTGATCCTCCTGCCTCAGCCCCTGGAATGCTAGGAGTATAGCCATGAACGAATGCTTAAAACAGACCCTAGTTTTTGATAGAGCATGCACAAGTATAACTCATTTGCTTAAGATTTTATGTAGCAATTGTGAAGGTCTAGTTTTGAGCCTATTATTTTTCCATTATTATCTTTTTCTTTAGGTGTGATTTTGTCCCTATTTATCTGTGTTTAAAAAGTTCTTCAGAATAGGAGTGGCTGATCTTCTCCTCTTTATTGCTTTACCATGGTCAGTGGCATCTCACAACCTGACCATTTGGTAGCTGGAGTGGCTCGCCTTGAAATTCTGTTGAAACTGGGAACGGTGTAAGTGCAGAGTATGATCCGGACTTTAGACATACACCAAGGGGGTTGGACTGTGAGCTGAGTCCAGTTTTCTGTGGGTACAGCATATAGGGCATTGCTGTGGCACAGGCATCATCTGCATTGCCCAGCACTTGCCACTGTGCCAGCAGCTGCAGCGGGAAATCTGAGCTGTGCAGCACGCAAAGCCGAAACAGTTACCAGCTGGGTCTTAAGCAGAAGTTCTTTGAGCTCTGCGCTAGACCATTGTTTCCTTGTTGTTTGTAACTCTTCAGTTAGGGTTCCTTATGGTCTCTGAGATAATGCCAGCCCTCTGATGCTAGGGGATCGCTCACATCGTGAGTAGAAATTTAAATAGGGAGCTAGCAAGTGGGCTATGATAGCTTTGGAAAATGTACTGTATCCATACTTGTAATCATAGCATTTGGGAAACTGAGGCAAGGGGATTGTGAGTTTGAGGTTAGTCTGTCCTATATAGTGAGAGCTTGTAAAAGAAAAAAATCAATAAATATTAAAATGAGCTGATTTTTTGTTGTTGTTACATTGTGAACAGAGACATGTGTGTCTATGTTTTTTAAATGGTGAAATAAATTGTATTCTGAACTTAGTTATTTCTCATACTACTCTTATATACTTAACATTTTGACACATTCTCTCTCTCTCTCTTTTTTTTTTTTTTGCTTTGTCTTGTTTCCTTTCAAGATAGCCTCATCATGAAGCCCTACTTGGCCTAGAACAGTGGTTCTCAGCCTGTGGGTTGTGACCCCTTTGGCCATCGAATGACCTTTTTACAGGGCTCACATATCAGATATCCTGCACACCATATATTTACATTATAATTCATAATGGTAGCAAAATTATAGTTATGAAATGGCAACAAAATATTTTTCTGGTTGGAGGTTACCATGACATGAGGGTCACAACATTAGGGAGGTGGAGTATCACCAGTCTAGGGCTTTTCTCTTGCCTGTCCCCTCTGAGATCTGGCCATCCAGGTGCACACCATGTCTACCTGTCCTCTTCATTCTCTTTTGGCTCTGACTGTCTGTGCTCTGTCCTTTATTTCAGCTCTCTAAGGAAGAACAGTAGTGCTCTGCACAGCTTGCTGAAGCGAGTGGTCAGCACGTTCAGTAAGGACACAGGGGAGCTCGCCTCCTCGTTTCTGGAGTTCATGAGACAGATCCTCAGCTCTGATGCCATGGTAAGAGTTCATTAGTGTTTCTGTTTGCTGTCTGTAAACACTGCAGATACCACAGGCTAAAATAATTATTTCAAAATGTATTGGAACGCAGAGTAATGCCTTTTCCATCGCTCTGTAAAGTGAGGGCTGTGCAAAAGACAGAACGGTTGTTTGCTCGTATTTGTTCAAATATGATTCAGAGTCTTCTGTAGTGAATATTCCAGAAGCCTCTGCCTTAGGGTTAAATAGTTTGGCAGTGTTTCCTGCTGTGGAAATTCATTATATATATTAATATATTGTTAAAAACTCTTGAGTTCCTGCATGTTTTTGTTGCACCATAATCTAGCTTTGCATAAAAATACTGACTAGGGTGTGTGTGTGTGTGTGTGTGTGTGTGTGTGTGTGTAACACATCTTATGGGTTATTGCATACTTTCCAATATTAGTTTAAGAAATTCAGCACACACTTAGGGTTACTGTTTAGAAAAAATGTAAAGTATCTTTTATTGCATGGTTACAAAATAAAAGATTCCATGAGAAAAATATGAGTTCCCTAGCTAGTGTGTTTCCCTTACCATGTGATCTGTCTAAGGCTCTTCAGTGACCTTGTCTAGACATGATCCTTCAGTTTTGTTTGCGAAGTTCTTGCTGTTCTTGGTGGTTTGTGCTTCTGACCCTGGCGCTCAGAGGCAGAGGAAGGAGCAATGGCATTAGTTCAAGGCTGTCCTGCTCCGTCTGCAGAGTGAGTTTCAGGCTAGCCAGGCTACGTTCATATCGTGAACAGTTGTTGAGTTTTGCCAGTGCTTCTTATGATTTTGTTGTAATGAGCACAAGGGTTTTCTCCATATTATTTTGAATGGGTTGGCTTTTTTGATTGTTGAACCAGCATTGTTTTCCTAGGATTATTCCAGTTTGATCCATTCAGTGTGTTCTATTTAATGAGGATTTTATGTTTGTATTCATAAAGGATCTTGGTTTGTAGCTGTCTTTTCTGGTGATGTTTTTGGGTTCGTTGAGTAAGCTGAGCAGGTTTCATTCTTAGGAATGGAAGTTTGTGAAGGATTACTAATTCTTTAATTATTTGATTCACTTCACTAATGAAGCAATTTGGAGTCTGGGCTTTTCATTTTGGGAAAACTATTTTGTGTAAAGTGGGAATGCTTCACAGATTAGTGTGTTGTTGGTGCTGGGGCCTTGTTTATCTTCTCTGTTCTTCCAGTTTTAGAGAATGTTCTGCTGACATGAGCCCCTTTTTTCTTAAAAATGCTAATTCAATTAAGTACTAATTAAGTCTATTCAGATTTTTTTAAGCCTAGGCCTTTTCATACTTTTTTTTTTTTTTTTT
>NW_026067897.1:5230850-5247109 GCF_014885135.2 Alexandromys fortis | reverse complement strand
TTTTTTTTTTTTTGTTTTTTTTTTTTTTTTTTTTTTTTGGGTTGTTTTGTTTTTCGAGACAGGGTTTTTCTGTGTAGCCCTGGTTGTCCTGGAACTCACTCTGCAGACCAGGTTAGCCTTGAACTCAGATTCTGACTACCTCTGCCTCCTGAATGTTGGGATTAAAGGGGTGTGCCCACTATTTTCTGAGACTACTTTTAATTAGAAGCAGGTGGGTTGTATTTTATGAGTAGTCTTTTGTTTATAAACTTTGTAGTGACTGAGAGTATGACACATGCTGGAGCCCTTGCCAAGCATGTGTGAGCCCTGGGTCTGACCCCACTGCGAATAAACCAGCAGACTGCTCGGGTTGGGCTCTTAAGGGCTGGTGTCCGGAATTCCCTGTTTATGAAGGGCGCCTTTAGAGGTGGTCTAGGTAGAGCCTGCACCTCCTCCAGTCACCCCGTCTCACTTGTCTAACCTTTCCCTGATGATGCACGGAGTAGCCGGCTCTCCATTTCCCAGCAGAGCAGTCCCTTCCTCACTCTGGTGTTCTCTGAAAAGAGCTAGTGCTCCTCCGGGCTCATTTTCAGACCAGGTAGGCTTTGTTAAAAATACTTTCTCACTCGACAGCCCATTTTGGTGTCACATTACTTGTAAGCCCAGCAACTGGGAAATGGACCCAGGAAGACCAGTGCAGGGGCATCAGTGGCTACATAGTGAGTTTGAGGCTAGCCTGTGCTACAGGAGACCTTGTCAAAAAAACAAAAAAGTAACAGCAACGATCATTTACCTTTTGATATTTGAACATTTATAGGACAAATGTTATTAACTCCAAATAAAATTTTGAATTTTTATACAAACTAAAAATACTAAATCTTCAGGATTGGAGAGCTGGTTCCGTGTTAAGAGTGCATACTACTCTGCAGAGGACCTGGCTCCCAGCATGCACCTCAAGCAGCTTAAAACTGCTTGTGACTCCAATTTCAAGGAATCTGATACTGTACATCTTCTGGCCCTCATGGGTTCCTGCACGCACTTGGTATACATAAACTTAGGAAAACTCACACGAAAAAATATTAAATCCTGCATCAGGATTAGTGGGGACACATTTATTTTGGGACTTTACTCCTGGTAGAGCACAATTCATTTTGTGTCATTTAAAATAAAGGGCGTTAGACAGACTAGCAGCTACTGCTTGGCATGTACATAGAGAGCTAACGTATATCTTTTTGTGTGTATAGTGATATGTATGATCTTAAAGTAGAAAATGCTTGTTTTTCTGTCCAGTAGGTCTTATATATGATAGTTGCTGTTTTTATTGCCTGTATTGTCTTGAGAGATATAATTCAATTTCCTTCAGTTGTCTGTTCTTGTAGGAGACTGCTTAGCTCTTGAACATACATCAGTTAACTGTCTTATCAAGTGCCAGTATAAATATACCAATACTGATGGCTGTAAAATAGTTTTTGAGAAAACTGTGTCAGTAATTTAAATATGTTTGCCTATTTATTTTACTAATCTTACTCAAAACATTTCCACTTTCAGTAAACTAAGTCCTTTTTAAAGCTAGCCATTTATTGAGCTGTAAAAGTTTTAACATGAAGGGGCACATAATAACAGATGGCTGAAATAGATGAATAAATTTAGCAGCATCTTTGTAGATTTCCCGTTGTCAATGTAACTTGTGTGTGACCTTTACAGGGCTGTTGTGGAGACGATAGTGGTCTCATGGAGGTGGAGGGCGCTCACCCACCCCGGACGATGAGCATTAGTGCTGCAGAGCTCAAACAGCTGCTCCAGAGCAAAGAAGAGGGTCCAGAGAGCTTGTTCCTTGAACTAGAGAAGCTTGTTTTGGTAAAAAGAAAACCAGAAAAAAATAGTAATAAATCAGCATTCCTTCTCAGTGTGACTAGTGCAAGCTTTCCGTGGTGCCTTTTTCAATATTATAACCCTTAGCTGGGTGTTTATACCTTCCAGGTAGCTCCTTGGATTGATAATCTGGAATATACTTTTCCATCATGTTATGAGTCTCACGAGCAAACAAAGGAAGTGTTGTTTGGATTGTTTGTTTTTCAATGCAGGAGGCCTCTGCTGCCATTGTTTAGGAATAAAATGACAAGTGTTTTGATGTTGGTTTTATTTTAATATGCTTAATGTTAAGTTGCTGACTTCTGGATGGTGTTCCAAATGTGCAGGGTCTCAGCGGAGCAGGGAACTGCCCGGCTAGCTCAGTCGGTAGAACAAGGGCTCAAGTGCTCTTGCTTTATTTGCTGGCATCTTCTCATTCTTCTGTCTGTGTCTAGGAGCATTCCAAAGATGATGACAATCTGGACTCTTTGCTGGACAATGTAGTTGGACTGAAGCAGATGCTGGAGTCGTCTGGTGACCCTTTGCCTCTCAGTGACCAGGATGTAGAGCCCGTACTGTCGGCTCCAGAATCTCTGCAGAATCTGTTCAACAACAGGTCAGTCAGTAGGGATTTGAGGTTTAGATGATGTAAATAATGGCTGCAGGAATCTTGGTTGGGGCAACCAACTTTTCGTAAAGAATGAGATAGCAAAAATTCCAGTGTTTGTAGGCCACCTACAGCCTCTTGCATATTTTATAGTTTTTGTTGTTTGTTTGCTTTTTAAGAAAGAAAAAATATGCATACTATGCCAGACATACAGACTGTGTAAAAACAGGCTGGCAGAACAAGGTTGACTGACCCCGAGCTCTGAGAATGTAGAACTTCTTTTTTATGGTTGTTCGTTTGGAAACAGGATCTCCTATAGCTTAGGCCTTCTGACTACTGGGATGAAAACTGCGAACCACTGTACTCAGAGTAAGGTGTCCACCTCTTAACTTTGGGAGCACTGAAGCCTTATTGAGCATCCAATGTGACATAGTCTCCGTATAGAAATTATAAGAATTAGCAGTTTCTATTAAAACTGGTACAGGGCTATCAGCCTGCACTTTTGGAAATTAAAGCCAGGCTATTTGGTTTACTGAAATCCCCAAGCCTATTACAGTGGGCCTTTTAATTTAGTTTTATTATTCTCCATACAGTACATCTTGACTGAAGCTTCCCCTCCCTCCATTCCTCCCAGTTCCCCTCCCGAAACCTCTTCTGTCCCCCAGACTCATCCCTCCCTTCTCCCCAAAAAAGAGCAGGCCTCTCAGGGATATCAGCTGAACACAGCACAAGAAGATGAAATAAGACCAGGCACAAACCCTCACATCAAAACTGGGCGAGGCAACCCAGTAGGAGGAAAGGGTCTCAAGAACAGCAAAGAGTCACCCTCACTCCCACCGTCAGGAGGCCCCCCACCCATTCCAAGCTAGCAGCCATAGTGTACATGCAGAGGTCCTAGCACAGACACATGTAGCCTCCTCCGTGATTTCTGATTCAGTCTCTGTGAGCCCCTATGAGCTCTGCTTAGTTGACTCCTTGGGCCATGTCCTCATGGTGCCCTTGGGGTCATCTGGCTCCCACAATTGCTCTTCCTCTTTTTCCACGGGATTCCCTGACTTCACAGGGGTGGGACTGGATAGAGACCTCCAACCTGGGCTCTCTCTCTCTGTGTCTAATGTTTGACTGTATCTCTACCTGCTCTTATCAGCTGCTGGAGGAAGCCTCTCTGACAACTGGACTAGGCACCGATGTGGGAATCATTTCATTGCCCCCCACAACTGTAGGATTATTTTGAAGCTTTGGTTTTTAAGGATACTTTATTCTTGAATAGGTTTTGGATGGATTAAGGGTGAATCTTATTCGTCATCTGGAGAGTAATCATTTTAGTTATGTCTTCTATAGATTTTACTTAGGTAAAGCTAAAATATTTTGTTTTGGGATTCTGCTTTTATTCACATCCCTTTTTTATATTCTAGGACTGCATATGTGCTAGCTGATGTCATGGATGATCAGTTGAAGTCTATGTGGTTTACTCCATTTCAGGCTGAAGAAATCGATACTGATCTAGATTTGGTATGAAGGATTTGATTACTAAGTTTTGGAAGAAGATGTTCTGTTTGTTGCTTTGTGTGTTGTTAGCATTCCAGTAGTTTATATGATATACTCTTAATGTCCATTGGAGGCGTTATCTTTATGACAGTCACATTCTTACTGAAATCTACAACTCAGTACTTTTATTCTGTTGGTTTTGCTTCAATCTAGTAGTGATTTGTATTTTGAGACTCTGATGAGGTAAGGCATTCTGTTGTGCACACATCCTCTGAAGCACGTGGTCTCTATGCTGCTGGGCACAGAGTAACGTACCTGACACAGCGCTGTCTGTTCTTCACTGGGTTCAGGGATGGAATGGTGCGGTCTCTTCCCTGGGAACTCGTACAGTGTATTATGGTATCAGTGTAATTGATGTTCGTAAGCATAGTGCTGAAGGTTCAGGATTGTAAAGACCGACTGTTTGATGCTTCTAAGAGGAGTATTTCTGTAGAATTTTATCCATAGCTTACTGAACTTATATATTGATTTTTTCTTTTCTTTTTTCTTTTAAAGCTGAGAGTTATTTTTTAAAAGATTTATTTATTATGTATACAGTGTTTTGACTCTATGTATTCCTGCAGGCCAGAAGAGAGCATCAGATCTCATTATAAATGGTTGTGAGCCACCATGTGGTTGCTGGAAATTGAACTCAGGAACTTTGGAAGAGCAATCAGTGCTCTTAACCTCTGAGCCATCTCTCCAGTCAGAAATCTACTTGGGTATTTCCTTGTCCAAAATATATTAGTGTTCATCTTGAGTAATGGGCCTGAAAGAATGAAATAATTTGAATTTACGATAACATTTAGTGTATTGATAGCTGCTTTTCCTTTAAGGAAAAAAAATACACATAGCTAAAATTACATTAAAGAATTTACTTTTGGTCTGAATTTTTTAATTAGTTCATTAGAACTGTGCTGTCCAGTAAACTCTGTTTAGGAGTAGAAATGTTCCTCACTTTTCTGGCTTTGGTATGGTAGCCAGTAGCTTTGTGTGACTGTTGGAAAATTAAAATTGAGGTAGTGTGACTGAAACATTGACTTTTAGCCAGGCATGATGTCTTACACCTGTGATCTCAGTCTTAGGAAAGGCAGAGGCAGAGGATCTGTGAGCTCAACGCCAGTCTCTCTACACAGTGAGCTCCAAGCACACAGGGCTACACATGTTAAGAACCTGTCTCTTCACAAAAAGCACTGAATTTTACTATGATTGAGTTCTAATTCTTATTTAGATACTCACATATGGGAGCTGGAGAGTATGCACAAGAATTGAGAGTACTCTCTGCTCTTGTGGAGGAATCCCTCTAGTTCTCACCTACATAGTCCCTCACAGTTACCTGTAACTTCAGTTCTGGGGGATCTGATGCCCCTTCTGATCTCTGTGGGCACGTGCAGGCAAAACACTCATAAACATAATGTAAATAAATAGCCTTTAAAAGAAAACCAAACCTCACATGTAGTTGAAGGCTGAGTTTCTATATTAGGCGATAGAATTTTAAAATATTTTAATAATTTTTAATATTTTAATAATATTAAATATTTTAAATATTTTTTTAAAAAAATTTAAAATATTTGTGTGAGAAGTTGTTCTTTTTCATCTGGGAGTGGTGGTTCACACCTGAAACTCCAGCACTAAGGTGACAGAGTCTGGAGAATTGTTCAAACTTGAAGGCCACAGAGTCGTTTCCAGGCCAGACTGAGCTGCAGAAAGAAAACAAGACTAAACCTAGTGTCTGTGTGTGTCCTTGTGTGTGTGTGTGTGTCCTTGTGTGTGTGTGTGTGTGTGTACGTGTACACACATACTGGAACTGGCCTTGAGATCCACCTGCCTCTGCCTTCTGAGTGCTGAGATTAAAAGTGTACACCACCACCGCCAGCTAAACTACTCCTCCTGCCCCGTTTTTTTCAAGACAGTGTTTCTCTGTGTAACAGCCCTGGCTGTCTGTAACTAGCTCTGAACTCACAGAGATCCGCCTGCCTCTGCCTCTGCCTCCTAAGTGTTGGGATTGAAGGCGTGCGCTACCACCTCCTGGCTAAGCCTTCCATTTTTAACCTAAAGTGGACCCACACTGTTTCCCAGTGATCACTGTGATTACAGTTTAGAGAAATTTTACATCTTGTAAGCAGCTTTAATTCTTGTTTCTCTGACATTAAGCCTAGGTTTGAATATCATGAGATGCATCAGGCTTTTGGGAGTCTGCTGCATGTAACCCTTTCCTCACAGGAGTGGGTACCGCATTAGGTGGCCCAGTGCGTTATTTCCATAGTGATTGGAAATGTTCGTTAGGTATTCTAGTGTTAATTTATTTAGAGTAATCCTGAGTTCAAGGTCGAACACAGTCTTCTAGATTTACAGACCTGCAGCTTTGAGGAGGAATGCCGCAAAATAATTAGTTGAATTCCTAGGGCTTTCTTTTTTGTTAATACCAATGATGCTACTTTCTGAAAACATAGAGAAGTAGATTTATAACTAATTTACCATGAGAGTGAAATAGAATTGGTTGGTAATGGCAGTTTCTGTAGTGGAAGCTACACAAGCGTAAATTTAATGTATTTAATTTTATGTTTTTGACTGCAGGTGAAGGTCGACCTGATTGAGCTCTCTGAAAAGTGCTGTAGTGATTTCGATTTGCACTCGGAATTAGAGCGTTCATTTTTGTCAGAACCGTCATCTCCAGGAAGAACCAAGACTACTAAGGGATTTAAACTTGGGAAGCATAAACATGAGACATTCATAACTTCAAGGTAATGTTTATTCCATAGAAGAGTTCAGAGTACTTGCTGCTCTTGTGGAGATAGACACATATCTGTCTGTCCCCCCCTTTTTCCCCTGAGGTGGGGTTTCTCTGTGTAGCTCTGACCTGGAATTTACTCTGTAGCCCAGGCTGGCCTTAAACTCACAGAGATTCTCCTACCTCTGTTTCCTGAGTGCTGGGATTAAAGGTGTGAACCACCTTAGTTGGCATAATTGTAATACAAGCTTTTAAAGTGAGTTATTTGTCAGGGTGACCGGTGCATTATGTTCCTTTGTTGCTGCTGTTGCTGGGGTTTGAATCCAGTGCATTGTAATTCCTGATCACACTGAGCTATCGTGAGCCTTCATTGTACTGTTTTTCCTTTGAGCAAGAAGCAGACTGACTGGATTGTTTAAAAAATAGTTTTATTAACAAACAAGCATACCTGATAGTTATTACAGAAAGTAATATTTCTGGAACAGTTCCTGTAAGTGGAAGCAGCAAACAATGAAATTCCACTTTTAGTATTGTAAAGATGGATCATAACATTTTCACTGGAAATCTGAAGTTTTCCCATGTTGTCTTAACAGTGGAAAATCTGAATACATCGAGCCTGCCAAGCGAGCTCATGTTGTGCCGCCACCACGAGGCCGGGGCCGGGGCGGATTTGGGCAGGGCATCCGACCCCATGATATTTTTCGTCAGAGAAAGCAGAATACAAGTAGGCCACCGTCTATGCACGTGGATGACTTTGTTGCAGCTGAAAGTAAAGAAGTGGTCCCTCAGGATGGACTTCCCCAGCCGAAGCGGCCACTCAAAGTATCACAGAAGATCTCCTCCCGCGGTGGATTTTCAGGCAACCGTGGGGGACGGGGTGCTTTTCACAGTCAGAACAGGTTCTTCACACCGCCTGCCTCAAAAGGTAACTCCTGGTCTGCAGTGATGGAGTAGTAAACATGTGACCCAGAGAGGAGCGGTTCAGAGGACACTCCTTCTCTGTCAGTGTGCAGAGTACTATTGCATGGGGTATAAAATAAAACCACAAGTAGCTCTCTTGTTTATTTCCCTGTGATATGTTGTACTTTTAGTTTTTGGTTTTTTTTTTTCCCCTTTTCTTTGTTTCTTCCTTCCTTTTTTTTTTTTTTTTTTTTACCCCCTTGAGACGGTAGCCCTGGTTGTCTTGGAACTTGCTCTATCAACCAAGTTGACCGTGAACTCACAGAGGCCTGCCAGCCTCCACCTCCCGAGTGCTGGGATTACAGGTGTGTGCCATCTACACCTGACTTTTTTCCTTTTCTTTTTACTAGTTTCCTTTTTACATTGGATTTTTTTTTTGAGACAGTGTCTCACAGTGTACCCTTGAAAACAATTCTAATATATTTTATTTCAGGGTATTTTGCTTACTTACACATGTTTCTATACATCACACGTGTGCCTGTTGCCCAACAAGACCAGAAGAGGGTATTGGATCCTCTCCAACTGTAGTTACACGATTGCTAACCACCATGCGGGTGCTAGGAATTGAACCCTGTCCTCTAGAAGAGCAGCCAGTGCGTTTAACCCTGAGCTATCTATCTAGCCCTTACAATGAATATTTCATATATCCTTCCTGAGTAATACACATGTATCATTTTTACAGTTATCCCTCTTAACATTTTCTTAAGAGTCTCTGTATAGTTCATTTCTTACTTTTCTTACCTAGTTTCTTGTCTTTTCTGTGTTCCCTGCTGTGTGCTATGTGTGGGGACATGTGTGGAGGAAGGTCAGGGTATGTAGATGCTAGGCGTTGATATGGGTTGTCTTCCTCCAGTGGTCTCCACCTTATATCCTGACACCGAATCTTTCTCTTGACTCCGGGGCTTGCTGGGTCAGCTGGACCAGCCAGCCAGCATCACTGCTTCTCTAGTGCTGGCATTGCAAGTGGCCTCCTATGCTTGCCCAATATTACGTGTGTGTCAGTTACTCATGCCTTTGTAGCCAGCCCTTTTCCCCTCCGAGCCATCTCCCTGGCTCTCTACATTGTTCTTCTGAGACAGGTGTTATGTAGTTCAGGCTTGGAACCCATAGTCCTGCTGCCTCCCTCTTCCCAGTGCCGGCTGTGCACTGTGTGTGTGTGTGCATGTGTACACACACATATGTGTATATGCGTCCAGACTAGGCGGCATTGGATCCCTCGGAACTAGAGTTACAGATATTTTTGAGCTGCCCAACATGGGTGCTGGTATTTGAAGTCTGGTCCTCATGATTGAACCTGAAGTGCTTTCACCTGCTGAGCTGTCTCTCCAGCCCCTTATTTTCTTTTAATGTTGTATTTGGTTAACTTTAAATTGTCTTGAGTTTAGAAACTGATTATACTTAGAGCTGTTACTCCTTTTTTTGTTACTGTTTTGTTTTGTTTTTATATAAAGTGTTGCTATTTAGCAAGATTCACCCCAAACTTGTGATCCTCTTGCTTCAGCAAGTATTGGAGACATAAACATATGCTACTCCACTGGCTTCAGAGACCTGTCTCTTCTCTCCTTCTCCCCCTCCCCCCCCTTCTGCTCCCTTTCTCTCTTGCTCTCTCACTCTCCCTTCTCTTCACTTCACTCTCTTCTCTCTCACTTTGAGGCAGGGTCTCATGAATTGTACGTGTGGAGACTGGCTTCACATTCACTGTGTAGTCAAGGACGTGTCTTCTTTACCTCATGAGTCTTGGGATGACAGGCATATGCCACCACAAGCCAGCCAGATTCTTTACTGGTGAACTCTGGCGTGTTTTCACATCTGCTGAGTTAGGAGGGTATGACATCAGGACTGTTTTCAGAACTTCACCTAGCAGCCTGTATCACCCCAGGTGTATTCTGTTGGCACCACTTTACAGAAGAGAACGTAAGTGGCAGAACTACTGTCTGACAGTCTGGGCTGTGCGTACCTGCTCTCACCACTGTGACATGCTCTTCAGTGTAGAGACCTTCAGCTTCTGTTCCATAGCATTTGAAGATGAAGAAAAGCCTGTGAGCTGGGCAGTAGTGGCGCAAGCCTTTAATTCCAACACTTGGGATGACATAGAGGTAGGCAGATCTCTGAGTTCGAGGCCAGCCTGGTCTACAAAGTGAGTTCCAGGATAGTCAGAACTGTTACAGAGAAACCCTGTCTAGAAAAACCAAAAACCAAAAAAAAAAAAAAAAAAAAAAAAAAAAAAAAAAAAAAAAAAAAAAAAAAAAAAAAAAAAAAAAAAGGAGAGAGAAGAAGAAGAAGGAAGGAAAAACCTGTGAGATTTTCATTAATCCAGTTGGGTGGTAGTGTGTGATGCTGAGCAACCTGTACCCTCCACACTCGGGAGATGGGAGGCAGGAAGACTGCAGGTTTGAAGCTGGTTTGGGCTGTGACTGTGACATGGCAAGACCCTTTCTTAAAAATCCCCAAGCAAGGGAAATAATCCTGTTGATTATATTGCTTGTGTTTAGGGAACTACAGTCGTCGGGAAGGAACCAGAGGCTCTAGTTGGAGTGCTCAGAATACTCCTCGAGGAAATTATAATGAAAGTCGCGGCGGCCAGAGCAATTTTAACAGAGGTCCTCTTCCACCATTACGGCCACTTAGTTCTGCAGGTACATGTTCTTCCGTACTTGTTCTTGCTGAGATCTCTTTCAGCTTACAAAGGTCATTCACTTTTGTATTGGGAGAGACTATTTTAGTATGTTGACTTACTTTAGAGTTAGATTTATATCTGGGAATGAAACTTAACCATTAGTATAAGTAATGTCTCATGATGATAAACTATATTTAAAAAACAAACCAGTTGTTATGGTGCTTTTTAACTGCAAAGTATTGATAGCAAAGGCAGCACCGTACGGTAGATACTGTATTGATAGCAAAGGTAGCACCGTACGGTAGATACTGTATTGATAGCAAAGGCAGCACCGTACGGTAGATACTGTATTGATAGCAAAGGCAGCATCGTACGGTAGATACTGTATTGATAGCAAAGGCAGCATCGTACGGTAGATACTGTATTGATAGCAAAGGCAGCATCGTACGGTAGATACTGTATTGATAGCAAAGGCAGCATCGTACGGTAGATACTGTATTGATAGCAAAGGCAGCATCGTACGGTAGATACTGTATTGATAGCAAAGGCAGCATCGTACGGTAGATACTGTATTGATAGCAAAGGCAGCATCGTACGGTAGATACTGTATTGATAGCAAAGGCAGCATCGTACGGTAGATACTGTATTGATAGCAAAGGCAGCATCGTACGGTAGATACTGTATTGATAGCAAAGGCAGCATCGTACGGTAGATACTGTATTGATAGCAAAGGCAGCATCGTACGGTAGATACTGTATTGATAGCAAAGGCAGCATCGTACGGTAGATACTGTATTGATAGCAAAGGCAGCATCGTACGGTAGATACTGTATTGATAGCAAAGGCAGCATCGTACGGTAGATACTGTATTGATAGCAAAGGCAGCATCGTACGGTAGATACTGTATTGATAGCAAAGGCAGCATCGTACGGTAGATACTGTATTGATAGCAAAGGCAGCATCGTACGGTAGATACTGTATTGATAGCAAAGGCAGCATCGTACGGTAGATACTGTATTGATAGCAAAGGCAGCATCGTATGGTAGATACTGTATTGATAGCAAAGGCAGCATCGTACGGTAGATACTGTATTGATAGCAAAGGCAGCATCGTATGGTAGATACTGTATTGATAGCAAAGGCAGCATTGTACGGTAGATACTGTATTGATAGCAAAGGCAGCATCGTATGGTAGATACTGTATTGATAGCAAAGGCAGCATTGTACGGTAGGTGCTGTTTAGTGTGTAGTTTTATAAGCATAGAACCTTTTTCTACATTACTACCTCAAGTTTAGGATTCTTGTCAGAAGTTGCTTTGGTTTTAAAACAACATTCTAAAAGTGAGTCATTTTTAAAAAGATTATGTATAGGTGTGTGGGGTATTGTATGGGGTTGGGGTATTGTATAAGGGGGTGTGTATGTAGATATGGGTATAAGTGTGTGTGTTGGGGGAGGTCTCTTGTTCATTTTCAGCCCCTTAGACCAAAAATAATCACAGAGAAGCTGTATTATTTAAATCACTACTTGGCCAATCACTTAAGCGTATTGCTAGCTAGCTCTTATATCTTTGGTTAACCCATTTCTATTAATCTGTGTATCGCCATGTGGCTGTGGCTTACTGGCAAGGTCCCAACGCGTCTGTCCCTGATGGCTTCTTGCGACTCCACCTTCTTTCTCCCAGCTTTCGGTTTAGTTTTCCCTGCCTAGCTCTACTCTGCCCTATCACAGGCCAAAGCAGCTTCTTTATTCATTAACCATTAAAAGCAACACATGTACAGAAGGACCTACTACATCATCTTCCTCTTTCTGTCTAAATAAAATGGAAGGCTTTAACTTTAACATAGTAAAATTATATCTAACAAAACAAGTAAGAATTACACTATTCTTCAACTCCATCTAAGACTCCAGAAGGATATAATATTACCTAAGTAAACAGGAAGTGCATTGTAAGCAACTTCCAAAACTAGAATTGACAGAGACATCTCGTTACCTGGACAGTCACCCAAAGGTCTTTTGTAATGTTGTGAGCACCCGTCTTCAGTCTACTGGCCCATAGTATCTGACAGACCTTTCCATGAAGAAGGAAATTTCAAAGACAGTTCTGCCTATATTGGCAGTTTGTCAGTCACTTTCTTCTGTGTCCTGCAGAATGTCTGGCAGACTCTTTTTGTTCTTTCATGAAGCAGGAATTTCAAAGGATTGTCTCACCTTTAGGCAAGTTCAGCAGTCATTTTTCTGTGAGTCCTGCATGTCCAGTTCATACAGCATAACATCAAGCAGTCCAGGCAAGAGCAGTTTCTTGCCCAAATGGCTAACAAACTCCATAAGGAGCCTCTTCAATGCCCATCATCCTCTTGAAATAGATTGGTGTTGCCAGGAGCAGATGTGTCTCATTGTCATAAAAAGTCCTAACTTCTTAAAACATTTTAAATGCTATATTCTGAAGGTCTCTGAAAGATTTGAAGAATACCTATCTAACTGAAATATATCTCTACATATCTAGAAAACCTAACTAACATGACTACAAGCTTGACTACTATAGATGACTCTCTATTTACCTATATTTCTTAATTATACATTACATTTTTAAATGAGCTACACAAACACAATACATTAATCAAGAGCAGAAATATATATATAACAAAATTGACCTTAAATTTGTATCAATAAACCAAGATTCATACCAATGCAAATCTCTCTAGCATGTGTGTGTGCACACGCATGTGTGGGTTGGGGTAGGTGGGTTCCTGAAAAGGGCAGAAGGCACTGGATTCCCTGGATCTTGAGTTACCTGACAGATGCTGAGAAGGTGTGGAGCAAAGTCCTGCAAGAGCAGCAAATGTTCTTAGCCACTGAATTATCTCTCCAGCTCTGAAATAAATTCTGTTGGGATATAATTAGCTTACCTATTTAAAAGTCTAAGTGCTTACACCACAGGAAAGGAAGGATGTTGAACTAAAAGTGGTCTTTTTCCTCTCTAGGTTACCGCCCGAGTCCTCGGGATAGAGCTTCCAGAGGCCGTGGGGGGCTCGGACCTTCCTGGGCTAGTACCAACAGCGGCAGTGGAGGCTCCAGAGGGAAGTTTGTCAGTGGAGGCAGTGGGAGAGGTCGTCATGTACGGTCTTTTACTCGATAGACTTGGGAACACTCAAGGAAATGGACATTTCATGAGGACAAAAAAAAAAAATTGAAGGACCAATTTAGACTTAGCAGCTGTACCTGAAGACATCTGAGAGAATATTTTTATCTGAAGAAAGCAGATTTTGTTTGATACTTAACGAGATTTCAATAAAAATCCAAACTTTGTATGTATGTTTGTATATATTTTTCCCATTTTTATATGGTATTTATTTAGAAAATTTCTAGATAGAAAGAGAAGAAATGACTTGTTTTGTATTTTTCTTGCTTATACTATATAAATTCCCAAACTTTCTTAGCCCGTGACACCTTTTAGTGTGTCAGTAGTAATTTCACAGTGTCCCCAGTCAAAAGCAGATGTAATACTTGTGTTTATTAAACAGTTAGGTCCAACCAGCTGAAGCCTTTCTGCCATCAGCACAGGTCTGTGGACACTGCTCAGTGCCTCGGCCTTGGAGACAGCAGCCTTTCCCCAGGTTTCTCCAGCAGTGCGGTGTATAAACCGCTGACCGTTTGCTACAAGTGTGTGCTGCTCTGGAAACTCAGACACTGCTATCACCCGTGCAGATGCTGCGGTTTCCGGAAAGTTCAGACATTGTGTAGCACCCATGCTCTTGTCCTGAGGTGCCCCCACAGTTTAGAAGTCATAGCTGGTGCAGCAGAAGAAAAGCACTTCTGTATGTTAGATGTACAAACGTTGCTTCAGCTTTGGGCCGACTGTTGCTATTTTATTATATAGTTATTTAAAGCCTAAAATTCGGCGTATTCTAATATGGTTATTTTGGGAATCAGAAGCATCTACTTTATATTCAGAAATAAAACTTATAACTTTGACAAAGGAGCCATATTTCCCCCAAGGTATGTCTTAATTCATTGAGCCTATACAAATGGCATAAAATACAGAGTTCTCTTAAACAAAAATAAGTGTATGAGTCTCATTGCATCCTAACATTCTGTTTGGGGGATTAATTGTGAGTGAATTTAATATTTGTTTATTAGGAAAAAGAGCCTTTAAAAGCTCAGCTTTAGAGGTGAGGGTTTAACTTAGTAGTAGAAATGCTTGTTTGACATGTGTGATTAATCACTAGCAGCGTGTATGTATGTGCGTGTGTGTGCGTGCTTGCGTATCCACATTTGTGCACGTGCATGAAAAGTTCCAGTGTAAAGATTTTGATGCTGAAGTGCAAGGTGATGAAAATCTTGAATAATAGCCTGGAGCAACCCAAGCTATTAGTCTGCTCAGGCTGCTATAATAAAATACAATAGACTGGATGGCTTAAGTTATAGAAATCTCACAGTTCTTGGAAGTCCAAGGTCAGGCCTTTGGTGTAACTGGGTTCTGGTGACTTTTTCTTAGCGTGTAGGTGAGGCCCTCTTCTATCAATCATAGACAGAGGGTGTTAGCAATTAGCCAGGCAAGCCGGGCAGTGGTGGTGCTCGCCTTTAATCCCAGCAAGTGGGAGGCTGAGGCAGGCGGATCTCTGTGAGTTAAAAGCCAGCCTGGTCTACAAGAGCTAGTTCCAGGACAGCCAGGGCTACACAGAGAAACACAGGCAAAAAATGTTGCTGGTAGTAATCAGTGTGTTTCAAGCAGTAGGAAGTTTAGCCAGGTTAGTTTTATTGCTTTTTACAACAGCTTGGGAAAACCTACAGAAGATCAATAACTAGAACATACGTGGGCATGGCTCACAAGCATCTGTATTTTGATCAGGTCCCCTCCTCTGGCCTGCAGACAGAACACTGTATACATAATAAATAAATAAAGTTTAAAAAGTAAAAAGCTTTAAAAAAAAAAAAGAACAATATGAAGTTCTAAGTGTATAAGTATGAAATGACCTGGAACTCTTAAATAACCCAACCAGTATGTTCCAATGTAATTGTATTGTGAGTGCTCTACAGTAGCTGCTTCCAAATATCTAAACAGATAAAATGGGAGGGGTTCTTAATGCCACCTTTATAATGTTAGACTAAGTAACAACTTTTTTGGGAACTACTTTAAATGAAGGCTAAGGTGAAAAATTTATGTCAATTTTTAGTTTTAGAAATTTAGAAGTAGGTGTGGTGGTATACATTTTTAATCTCAGCACTTGGGAGGCAGAGGCAGGCAGATCTCTGTGAGCTCCAGGCTAACTAGAGATACAGTGAGATCCTGTCTCAAATAAAAACAAAAATCTTAAAAAATAACTAAATTACATGGTGGGCATGATGACAAACAGTTAATTCAATCCTGCACTGAAAAGGCAGAGGTAGATCAGTGTGTTCAAGGCCAGCCTGGTCTATATATACAGTTAGTTTCAGGCCAGTCAGGATGACTTAGTGGGACCCTGTATCAAATAAAAATAAAACTCTTTAAAAAGAAATAATGAGCAAGATGTTAAAGGGGAAATAGCTCCCTAATTTAGAGAAATGACACAGACTGGAGTATAACAGAGGCTGAGACTTGTCGGGTGAATGGAGGACCAGCGGGGATCCAGGGAATAGTTGACCTTGGCCTCAGCACCAGGGCGAAGCGGGTGCTAGTGTCCCTAGGGTGCTCCCGGCTAAACAGCTCCTGAGCTTCCTTTGGTCGGGGGAGGACTGAAGCAACTTGTGGTCTGTTTCTTAGAATTAAAATGTTTTCCCGGTGGTATGGTGCAATTCTTTAATCCCAGCACTTGGGAGGTTAAGGCAGGCCCATCTCTGTGAGTTCAAGGCTTAGCCTGGTCTACAGAGTGAGTTTTAGGTCAGCCTGCTCTAGAGAGTGAGTTCCAGGTCATTCAGGGATACACAGAGAAACCCTGTCTGGAAAAAGAACAAAACAAAACAAAGCTATATATATATACACACATACACACACACACACACACACAC
>NW_026067897.1:5223293-5230566 GCF_014885135.2 Alexandromys fortis | reverse complement strand
TGGGGGGGGAAACAAAACGACATTAAACTACATTTCTTTTATATGTGTTCATGTAGTGTGTGTGTGTGTGTGTGTAGGTCAGAGAACAGGGAGCCAGTTCTCTCTACCATGTTGGTCTCAGGGATTGAACTCAGTTGTCTGGGTTGATGGCAGGCACCTTTATGTCCCGAACTGTCTCTCTAGCCCCCTCCTAATTTTTTGACACAGAATCTCTTACTGAAGTTGTCTTGCTGGCTGGTGAGCTCCAGGGGTCTTAGTGTCTCCACTTGTGTCCCTGTGCCTGCCTGACTTTATGTGCGTGTGGTAGGGATCCAAACTCAGCCCCTCATGCGTATGTGGCTGGCACTACCAACCGAGCCATCTTCCAAGTCCGAAATGTAAGTTTGACAACTTGACTATTGTTAGTGTGTCATACATTTTTTTGGGGTTTTAAAATTAAGTTTTTGCATAGTTTTCATTTTAAAGCAAAATAAAAGTGAAATATGCGGGCATTTTGTTTTGGATCGCTCTCCACCCCCACCCCAGACACCGTCTTGCTTTTGCAGGCTGGCTCGCCTCTCACTTGGAATCCTTCTGCCTTCCAAGTGCTGGGATTACAAACACCACGCACACGTGCGCACAAACACACACATACCCAAGAACAACAGCAAAACCAAATCAAAATGAAAACCTAGTTTTAAAAAATTGTTCTCAAGGTCTTGAGAAAGATCTTGAAAAAGAGCCAGAGTTGGGGAACGGGGTTTGCTCTGTGGTGGCTCTTGCTCGGAAAGGCTTCGCGAGTACTGTGGATTGCTTTGAAGTGAAGCAACCTTATCTCCCCCTTAAGCAGCTGCTTGAAGTTGCTTTCTCTGGGGCTGGTGCGGTTAGATGGCTGAAGACTCCAGAATGATACGGTTGCTATTCCTGGCTAACTATGGCATCTGAACAACTCCAGAAGCATGTGAAACTATCAAAAGCTATTAGCAACTCCCCCCCCCCCCCGAAACTGATTTTGGTGGAAATCTAAGAAAATTAGTAATCAAGGAGCGCTATGTGCTAGTCCTGGTGTTGTGATTTATTGACTTACTTCGGGATATAAACACAATTATCTGAAGTTTTTGAAGAAATGCACATCCTGGCATATAAGACAGCTAAGGATATGTGAGAGGAAGTGTGACTCAGAAGGCACACTCCACAGGTGTTTATTGTAACAAACCTAGCAGCTCAGGATTGAATGTGGTAGCTAGGGGACAGCTGGGGCGGTACAGAGACCACGAGGAGAGGAGATGGCCGACTCCCCAGCCAGCAGAAATGTCGACCTAGCATCGTGGTGTTAATAGGAATTAGCTCTGGTTTTCTATAGCACAGTCGTCAGTGGAAATGTATGATGTGTTTTGAATGCCTCGAGCCAGGCATAGTGACTGAGGCTGGAGGATTACAAGTTCCAGGCTTGCCTGGGCAACGTAGTACAACTCTGTTGAAAATAGGTGTTAAGTCAGTCTTGTTGCTCTCTTAAGAAGCTGTTCAGCATAGGGGGCAGCCACTGCCTGAAGATCAGATGCCCCACATCTCACCCCCAGCGTTCTTCCTAGTGGTTTGTGCGGAGGGTCTACAGCCTCCAGTTTATGATCTTACCCAGCGTCTGGCTAGTTATAAGAACCTGATATCCTCCTTTGGGAGATTTTCTCTTCTTGGGACGCCCCTCATTATACCACCCTGTCCACCATGGCTCTCTTAACTGTTCTTCTTAAGGAAGCTCTCCAGGTTCTAAGTGAGAGCTCTTTTCCTTCTGCGGCCCTGTTTTGTTTCTGGTACCCTGTGCCACAGCCCTTGACATGCTCCTCCACAGGGGGTCCTCAGGGTGAGGCCCTTCCTCTATTGGCGTTTCCTGGAGGGCAGTGATGTGCCAGGTCCTTCCACAACCCAGCCAGCCTCAGTCCTGGGCCACATCTTCTAAAACAATAAAAATAGGAAGTGTGAAGTAGAAAGGGGTTGAGAACCTACTAAGTGGTTGTGTTGTATTTGAAACTGTAGACAATCACAACGTTAAAATTGTGTACAACGCCGGGTGGTGGCGGTGCAGGCCTTTAATAACAGAGGCTGACAGATCTCTGTGGGTTTGAGGCCAGCATGATCTACAGAGTGAGTTCTAGGACAGCCAAGACTACACAGCGAAACTCTCCAAAAAATAAAAAGAAAGAAAGAAAAAAGCCTATATCTAATTTTTGCACCTGTAGCCTTTCAGATGAAGTGGACCCTAATAAGATGAAGAAGAAACTGTTTTTAGAAGCTCTCATTTCCACTCAGGAATCTTAAGGAAGTTTTAGCATGAGCTTTGTAATAGGGTGGCTGCAGAGAGGGTTGTGCGCACAACATCCAGGGGTTTGGGATGTTTTCGCCCTGACAGTCAAGAATAGCCATCACAGGCACGGTCCCTGAGGGGTGCTGGGCAGGACTAGAGCTCACGAGGGAGTTCAGGCACGTTTGCACTGTAGGGAAGTTTATGGTTTTGGTGAGATTCCCCCAAAGTTTCAGGTTTATAGCTGGGAAGGAGTAAGACCTTACTTCCAGGTCATTTACACTTTAGCTTAAGCACACACACAGAAACCAACATAAGTGCACATAAACAAAGCTACCCAAACAAACAAAAAAATTACATGTGTTTTAACACAGAATAAAGCTAGCTTGTCCTAAAAGCTACAGGGAAACCCTGTCTCGAAAAACTAAAAATAAATAAATAAAGCTAGCTTGAACACCAGTGTGTCTCTGTCTTTAATTAAGCACAGCCATGATTTTTGTTGCATTTAGAGGAGGCATCGGATAAACATTGACTGAGAACCCGGGGCACTTGGTGTTCTGAAGCAGCATCACGGCATGGTAAGTCATGGTAAGTCTACTGGATGGAGAGGGCTTGTCACTCCATTAGGATATTACAGTGTGTTGAACAGCAGTGTAAGAGGGCATTTTTTTTTCAGCGAAGGGGAGTGAACCAGGGGCCTTACACATTCTAGTGTAAGTCTGTCACTGAGAATTTTTAGCAACACGGTAAGATCAATTTTATATCATAAAGACTCCGTTGTTTCTTTAAATCTTCATTTAATCCCCCAAAGATCAGACATCAAAAAAAAATTCAATATGGAGAAATCCAAAATGCAGAGACCAGAGAAACATGCTGAAGATTCAAGAGAACAAGGCAGACTGGCAGGTCCCTGCTGCACCTGAACCAACAAGAAACGGGAATCGTTTTGCATGTCCAATCTGCAAGACCCTTTGGTGACATGGGCGCCCCCTTTGCCTCGTACGCTCCACCTGCCATGCCACTTTGCTGTCTTGGGGCCACCTTTGGTGTTCTCCAGCTTCTTCCCTCAGTGCTTATCACTCTTAAAGCTCATCCACACTCCCAGGTTTTGAGCACCTGTCTGCGTGCCCGTCCCCTGCCCCCTCCGCCAGCCACGGTCCCTGCCAGAGTAGCCGTGTAGAGCCGTTTCTAAGTGTGATCGGGACCAGCAGTGTCAGCGTTTCTGGGAACTCATTATCAGTGGTTCAGAGCTACAGAATTTAAACCTGTGTTTGAGCAGTTCCTCAGAGATTCTGACGCTGGTCTTGATGTGTGTATACAACCGTCACTCTCCTTCCTCTGTGGAGTGCTGTCTGTATAGCAGGCTAAGCTATCACAAAACACTACTTATACCAGGGAGCAAAGCAGAAAGCCTGCTCTAAACACCCCTCACATTAAGAGGAATTCGGAGACGGTCAAGAAGCAAGCGTGCTAGGGAAAAGGGTGGGAACTGCAGCAGAGTCGGGGTGAAGTAAGAGGTGAGTAGAGACTGACTGGCTCGGTACAGATGATGTTAAAGACAGGCTGCAGCACTGCCCGGCCATCGCCCTTCTTTTGCGTTCCTCCGAAGAAGAGGGGTGGTGTGGTTTAGGAACGCATCTTACTGTAGCAGGCCCCGTACTCCAACTTTCTAACCCTGGCTCCTGGAGTTGCCAGAAACCAGATTCAATTTATGAAGTGTCTCCTTAAACTTGGAAAGGACTCCAGGACTAAAACCTTTAAAGCACACCTTCCCTTTTAATTAGATGCTGTCCAGCTACTCCTTAAGTGAACACACCTGTTTATATTTCTGCCAGCACCGCGTGTTTTCATTAGTTCACAAACTTCATTAAACCCTTTATTTTTTTTAAAGCTTTTTAATTTTTGTTAAACTGTTTGATAAAATTCAGCGAATGACCTCTAACCACTTTCTCTTTTTAGGCTTATCTAATTTATGATTTCTTTCTTTTTTCGAGACAGGGTTTCTCTGTGTCACAGCTCTGTCTGTCCTGGAACTAGCTCTTGTAGACCAGGCTGGCCTCGAACTCAGAGATCCGCCTACCTCTGCCTCCCAAGTGCTGGAATAAAGGCGTGGGCTACCACTGCCTGGCTAATTCTAATTTTAGATTTCTTAGAGCTGACAGACCGTATCACTGTAGCATTTGTAAATTCACTTGGAAAATCCTCTGAATGATATCGCGTCCTTGCTTACAATACTTTTGGACTTTTTCAAGTCCAAAGAAGCCCTTCGCCCCTTCACGAGAGTCCGGTAATCCTGCACTTATTTTCACACTTCTCGGATTTAAAAGGGTTTGTAAACATCTTAGGTGCTGCATCTAATCAATGTCATTTGAATGAGTAACAGGATTCCGTGTACTTTAGCGGTGCACACATTTCTATAATCCAAATCATAAATTGCTGACTTCTGTCCACATAAATCGTACTGTTTTTCGCCTCAGTTAGAATCTGAAGACTGGGAACTGGAGCCAGACTAGTATGTTTTAGACCTAGCGGCCAACGGGAATCAAACCGGCACGCAAGTAAAAGGAAAAGTGAAGACGCCTGAGCAGCGCTGCACCAGAAACGGCGTCCAATCAGAGTCAGGGGGCGGAGCGCCGCTGCGCGGCGGTGCGCATGCTCGGCGCCCGGCCGGCGATTGGCTGTGTAAAGGCGGGAGACTTGAGCCTGTCGGCGGAGGGCGTCGTGACCAGCGGGGCGCGCGCGCGTTTCCGTCGCTGTGGCGGTAGGTGTCTGCCGCGGGGGCCCGGGGAGGGCGCGCGGGGCCTGGTGCAGGATGGCGCCGGTCCCGGGGGGGACGGGGGGCGGAGAAGGCGGGAGCCTCCGCGCTGGCTGGCCTGGTGCGGAGGGCGGGCCCCGCGGGGCGGCCGGTCGGTGCGCCGTCCCCAGAGGTCTGTCGGTGCGCCGTCCCCGGAGGTCTGTCGGTGCCCCTGTCCCCGGAGGCCTGTCACCCGTGCCCCTGTCCCCGGAGGCCTGTCACCCGTGCCCCTGTCCCCTGCGCGGTCCCCGGAGGCCGGTCGGTTTCCCCGACCCCGGAGGCCTGTCGGTGCAGCTGTCCCCGGGGCTGGAGCCAATGTATATCCCTGTCCCCGGGGACCGCCCTGGGCCTGGTCTACAGAGTGAGTTCTAGGACAGGCTTCAAAGCTATTGAGAAACTCTGTCAAAACAAAACAAAACAAACAAACAAACAAAAAAGGAAAGCCTCAGAATAAAAATTGTTATCCTAACATGCAGAGGTAATCAGTGTCAATGTCATAGCACGTGTTTTGCTAGTCTTATGAAATTTGTTTATATTTCTTAAAAATCTATTTACACTTATTTATTTTTGAGTGTGTGTTTGTGTGTCTGGGTATGCATGTGCCATGATGCACACGTGAAAATCAGAGGACAGCTTGTGGGAGTTGGCTCTTCTTCCTCAACATGTGTGGATTCCAGGAACTGAACTTGGGCTTCTTGTATTGGTCAGGGTTCTCTAGAGGAATAGAACTGAAACAAAGAAAAAAAGAAATTTAATTGACCATCATGGCAGGGAGCATGGTGCAGCAGTAGCTGAGAACTTACTTTTTTTTTTTTTTTTAAATTTTTCGCAAAACAGAGTTTCTCTGTATAGCTTTGATTACTTTGGAACTCTCTTTGTAGATCAGTCTGGCCCCGAACTCACAGAGGTCTGCCTTCCTCTGCCTCCCCAGTGCTGGAATACTGGGATTAAAGTTATGGACCATGAGTATTTACTTGATCCACAACCACAGGCAGAGAGACAAAGCAATAGTGCTGGTTTGAAACCTCAAGCCTACTCCCAGGGACACACCTCTCCCACCTAGGCCATACCTAGTTCCCAAACAGTTCCACTGACTGGGGACCAGGTATTCAAATATCTGAGCCTATGGGGCCATTTTTATTTAAACCACTTCAAGAATGGTGATGAAAACAAACATGATTGGTATTACCATGTGTTTTATAAATTAATGGGATCTTAAAGTATAACATGCTTGATATGTATATGTGGATCACTTTTTCTTTAGCTTTTTACTTTTAAATTAGAGCAGATATGATTCTAGCATTATCTAAATTGACATGCTCAAGCTGACATAATTCAATCTGAACCTTGAGATTCTTTTAAGTAGCTCTTAGCTACTGAAAATTTCAGTATTTAGCTGTTGAGATTGTTCTCTTTGGACTGTGCACAGTCTCTCTCTGTCTCTGTCTCTCTATGTGTGGGGGGGCAGAAGTTGATGCTGAGATGTCTTTCTCAATCACTTACCCACCTTGTTGTTTGAGATAGTCTCAGTAGATGTGGAGTTTTTGGCTGGAGCTGCTGATAGTGAGCCCTGCGATGCAGCTCCCTCTGTGCTGCCTCTGCAGTGTGGTTCACGTGGGTGCTGATTCCCAGCTCAGGGCCTCAGGTCTGCACACAGCCACTTCATTCACTGGACGAACTATCTCTGCAACTCCAAGTTTTCTACGTCTTATTCGGTTTATTGAAAAGTGACTTTTAGTTTGTGTGTATGATTGTTTGCCTCCATGTATGCATGTGTACCATCCGTACACTTGGTGCCTCCAGAAGTACCTTCTTCTGGAAGAAGGTGCCTTTTTCCACAGGCCAGAAGAGGGTATCAGATCCTTTGGGACTGGAATTAATGGCAGTTGTTCTAATCACACTCACGGATGGTTTCTATTTTGGTATTTTTCAGGTGAGTATTGCTGAAGATGAGACGATCTGCAGCACCAAGTCAGGTGCAGGCAAATTCCTTTAAAAAACCAAAATTCATACCTCCAGGAAGAAGTAATACAAGTCTGAATAAAGAGATCACAGAGATGGGTCCAGATGTAAAATTATTTCAGGTAAATAAAGGAAGGGAATCAATATGAAGTAAATATTAAGAAATATATATTTTAGTTTATTTATATATAATGTATATTATTTGCATATTTACACATCCATTTGCGTATGTGTGTGTG
>NW_026067897.1:5189665-5223179 GCF_014885135.2 Alexandromys fortis | reverse complement strand
CCCCCCCCCCCCTTCTCCCTTCTCAGATCGGCAAGGCCCTGAGGGCTTCAGCTGTGCCATTACATGTTTGCTGCTACCATTTTTCTCTGGCATCCGGAATGGTGTGAATGGGTGTGAGCGATCCCCACAACTCTAATGTAGTGTGGTTATCTCATGGAAATATCCCATCCTGCTGGGCATGTTTACCTGTGGATTATTATGAAAATGATTTCTTCCTAAACTGTGCTGTTTAACTGAAGCAATGATTTTATACAATAGTGTTAGTTTAAATAGAACTTTGATGTAAGGTTTTTAACAAATGTAGTAAGGGATTATAATAGAGGTTAGTTTAGTGGGAAAATTAATACAGGTAAAGGGAAGATATAGTGTTGTTCCCACTCCTGATAAAGCAGGGGCTGCAGAGGATAGAAAATAGGAACCAAGAAGCTAGGACTTATGAGTTCCTTTTGAGAAACCATGTAGACTATGGTTTAAGTTAATGATTAAGAAAAATAATTGCCTATCAAAATCCTAGCAAAATTCTTCAAAGACCTCGAAAGAACGATACTCAACTTCATTTGGAAAAGCAAAAAAACCCAGGATAGCTAAAACAATCCTGGGCAATAAAAGAACTTCTGGAGGCATCACAATCCCTGACTTCAAACTACTACAGAGCTACAGTACTGAAAACAGCTGGTATTGGCATAAGGACAGACAGGAGGACCAATGCAACTGAATAGAAGACCCGGATATCAATCTACACATCTTCGAACACCTGATCTTTGATAAAGAAGCAAAAAATATCAAATGGAAAAAAGAAAGCATATTTAACAAGTGGTGCTGGCATAACTGGATATGAACATGTAGGAAATTGAAAATAGACCCATATCTATCTCCATGCACAAAACTCAAGTCCAAATGGATCAAAGACCTCAACATAAAGCCAGCCACACTGAATCTTATAGAAGAGAAAGTGGGAAGTACACTTGAACGCATTGGCACAGGGAACCACTTCCTAAATAGAATCCCAGCAGCACAGACACTGAGAGAAACAATTAATGAATGGGACCTCCTGAAACTGAGAAGCTTCTGTAAAGCAAAGAACATCGTCAACAAGACAAAATGACATCCTACAGAATGGGAAAAGATTTTCACTAACCCCACATCAGACAGAGGTCTGATCTCCAAAATATACAAAGAACTCAAGAAATTGGACACCAAAAGATCACATAATCCAATTAAAAAAAATGGAGTACAGACCTAAACAGAGAACTTTCAACAGAGGAATCTAAAATGGCTGAAGGACACTTAAGGAAATGTTTAACATCCTTAGTCATCAGAGAAATGCAAATCAAAATAACTCTGAGATTCCATTTTATACCTGTAAGAATGGCCAAGATCAAAACACTGATGACAACTTATGCTGGAGAGGTTGTGGGGTAAAGGGAACACTTCTGCATTGCTGGTGGGAATGCAAGCTGGTCCAGCACCTTTGGATGTCAGTGTGGTGATTTCTTAGAAAATTAGGAAACAACCTTCCTCAAGACCCAATAATACCACTTTTGGGTATATATCCAAAGGATGCTCAATCGTGCCACAAGGACATGTGTTCAACTATGTTCATAGCAGCATTGTTTGTCATAGCCAGAACCTGGAAACAACCTAAATGCCCCTCCAACGAAGAATGGATAAGAAAAATGTGGTACATTTACACAATGGAGTATTACATAGCAGAAACAAATAATGACAGCTTGAATTTTGCAGGAAAATGGATGGAACTAGAAAACATTATTTTGAGTGATGTAACCCAGACACAAAAAGACAATTATCACATGTACTCAGTCATAGGTGGTTTTTAAACATAAAACAAAGAAAGCCAGCCTACAAACCACAATCCCAGAGAACTTAGACAACAATGCCGACACTAAGAGAGACTTACATTGATCTAATTTACATGAAAAGTAGAAAGTAGAAAAAGACAAGATCTCCTGAATAAATTGGGAGCATGGGGACCTGGGGAAAGGGAGAGGCAGGAAGGGGAGCAGAGAAAAATGTAGAGCTCAATAAGTATCAATAAAAATAAAATAGAAAAAGAAAAAGAACTGACGCCTGAAAGTTGTTCTTTGACCCTCACATTCATGTTATGGTACATGCATAGCCCCCCCCCCCCCCCAATTAAAAAAAAAAGAAAAACAATTGAGTCCCAGGAGTTAGCTCAAGTTCTTTTAATCTTGATGCTGGGAAATGTGTTCATGGGTTTAGGTGTGCATCATAGCTAAAACAGAGCTTTCAGTAATGACTTCATGTAACTAAAAAGCAAAGAACAGGCCAGGTGCAGGTGGCTCACATCTTTAAACCAAACACTCGGAGGCAGACACAGGTGGATTTTGTGAGTTTGAGGCCAGCCTGGTCTACAGAGCAAGTTCCAGGACAGGCTCCAAAGCTACAGAGAAACCTGTCTTGAACCCCCCCCCCCCAAAAAAAAAGAGCAAAGAATTGGATGGTTTGTTAATTAAGATAATTGGACAGGACTTTAAATTATGACAGATGCAACTAGTAACCTGCTTTTCTGGCGATTATAGAAAGTACTGCCTATGTAAATGGTTTTGGCTGAAAGGCACCTGGTTTTGTGAGAGTGTAGAAGATGAATGTTTCGCTGAATGTGGGCTTCTCAGAGAGTGCGGGAAGTGTGATTGAGGAATGTATTGGAGTTGACTTGTTCCAGAAAAATGTTTTTACGGTGATTATGTAGTAACTGTGTAATGTTATGGGAAGATCCTTCTTTCGTAATGAACTTGGTGTGGGGAATATAAGAAGGTGTCCGACAGATAAAGAGCAGAAGAGAAGCTTTTACCCCTCGCCCACTGGGCACCTCGTTCCTGGTCTCTGACCTGCAGAAGGCTGGGCCTCCCTATAGCAGTAAATAAAAGTCTTCTCAAGGAAGAGGCGCAGTCCTTCGGAAAGTTGGTCTACGGACTTCTGGGGAGGCTAGTGGGTACAGGCACCCACCTCCAAGCTTGACAACCTGAGTTCAATCCCCAGGACCACAGGGTAGAAGGAGAGACTCCCATAAGCTGTCCTCTGGCTTCACATGTGTTCTGTGGCATATGTGTGCACAAACACACACCTGCCAAACACACAATAAATAAACATAATAAAAAGTCTATATAGTGTTTTTTTTTGTTTTTTGTTTTTTCGAGACAGGGTTTCTCTGTGGTTTTGGAGCCTGTCCTGGAACTAGCTCTTGTAGACCAGGCTGGTCTCGAACTCACAGAGATCTGCCTGCCTCTGCCTCCCAAGTGCTTGGATTAAAGGCGTGCGCCACCACCGCCCGGCTCTATCAGTGTTTTTTCAAGTTTACTGATTCATTGAGTTAAACTTGGGATAAAATGGTTTAAAGAGAAAAAAATACATAAGTAATTTGTATAATTTTTTTCAGACTTTTATATTACTGTTTTTCTTTGCTGGTGTGACCCAGGACCTTGCACCTGATGTGTAAGGCATCTTTGATAGAGCTACAAGCTCTGGCTGTCCTGGAACTTGCTCTGTAGACCTAACTGGCCTTGAATTCAGATTTGCCTGACTCTGCCTCCTGCCTCCATGAGCCACCATAAACTAGAGNAAAAGGAAAAGTAAAAGAAACCCTACAGTTCTATAATTTATAATATAATTTACTTCTTTAAGTAACCAACAGACTTTCAAAAATATTTTATTTATTATGTATACAATATTCTGTCTGTAGGCCAGAAGAGGGCATCAGATCCCATTTCAGATGGTTGTGAGCCACCATGTGGTTACTGGGAAAAGAACTTAGGACCTTTGGAAGAGCAGGCAATGCTCCTAACTGCTGAGCCATCTCTCCAGCCCCAACCAACAGACTTTTATGTTTACTAAGGTTTCTATTTTGTTTTTCCACCCTCATTACTGGAGATTTAATTTTGGGCCTCCTGAGTAATATTCTCAGTAATAATAACCTGTGAGTTTTGGGGTGAGTGTGCTGGGATTGAATGTGGAGCTTCATATATGCTAAGCAAGAGCTCTACCATGAAGCTATGTCCCTAGTGTTCTTTCTCTCTCTCTCTCTCTCTCTCTCTCTCTCTCTCTCTCTCTCTCAGCAGCTTTATTTGGATATAATTTATATATCTTATAATCCAGTTGTACAATTTAGTGTTTTTAAAATTTTTTGTTATTTACTTATTTATTTATTTTTGTTTTTCAAGGTAGAGTATCGTTATATTAGAGTCCTGGCTGTCCTGGTACTCGCTTTGTAGACCAGGCTGGCCTTGAATTCATAGATATCAGCCTGCCTGTGCCAGGAATGCTGGGATTAGAAGCATGCGTCACCGCACCTGGCTTAGTAAATGTATAGAGTTGTGCAGCTATCACCACATTCTACTGCAGCCTTTGCAGGACCTCACGTGTTCTGTCCAAGTTCTCCAGATTTGACACAGTTAATGTGTTTTCTCTAGACCTGCGTGTTATTGACATTTGTATAAATCAGCTCATGAATTAAGGGTCCTCTTGCAACTTGCATTGCTTTTCTCTGTAGCATGTTCTCAAGGCGTATCTATGTTGTAGGTGTCAGCAGCTGACTTATTTTTATTGCTGCAATACTAGTTTTCTCTTGCTCCGGTAACATAGTACCATTGGTTTACGTACTTAAAACAGCAGAATTGTATCATGTAATTTTGATAGCAGAGGGGGAAACAACGAAGAATCTATCAGTAGGTAGATGAAGTAAGTGTAGTATATACACACAGCTGTACGGGGACTCATGTGTTGGCTATTTCTCTGCTGCTATAATAGAACACCGTGACCAGACTCGGCTTCTGTGAGGAAGAGCTTGTTTGGGCCTACAGTTCCAGAGGATAATGGTCTATGATGGTGGGGATGCCTGGCAGCAAGCAGCTGGCTGGCAGCAGCGTTAGGAAGCAGAGGGTGGACTGGGAGTTGGATGAGCCTATGAACCCTCAGAGACCATCTCCACTGTTGTCCTTTGTTCAGCGAGGCGGCACCTCCTGAGCCTCCCCACACAGCACCCAGGAGAGGGAGGATGTTTCTCACTGAAATCGCTACAGTGCAGCACCTCGCTCTGGGCCAGGATCAAGGTGCTGGTAAGGCCTCTGTTGACATTTGGAGGTGTTAGGGGAGGAATCCGTTTATTTACCTGACTTCTTGATCCTCTGCCTCTGTGTGTTCAGCATATCCTGCTAGGATGCAGCAGCTGCGCATCTGCCCTCTATAGTTTTCTGCAGCTGGAACTCGTTTGGTTAGAGTGGCTCCATTGGATAGTGTAAGATAATCTCTTTTAAAGTCTAACTCTTAATGCAGCTTCTGAGCCCTCTTTGCCACATAAGATGGCAACACATCTATAGATTTTGGGGCAGTAAACCGTGTCTTTGAGAGTATCTGTCTCACCCACAACACTTACTAATATTCTGTTGTTTTTATTTATTATGTTTTATTTCATTCATTAGTTAAGGAGTATTTGGTTTATTTCAACTTCCTCTTGAAGGTGCTGGTGTTTAAGCTCAAGGTTTTGTGTTTGGTAGGCAAGTGCTCTATCACTGAGCTCTTGATTGTTTGAGACAGCACGGGTTTGAATTGATGTGTAGCTCAGGTTGGCCTTGAACTTGTTATTTATCCTAGGCTGGCTCCCAACTTGAGAAGCTAGGATCTGAACGAGCAGTCTCCCCTCCCCGCCCAGTACTTGTTGTTAATGCAGATAATGTGGAAACTGGCTGCTTGCTTTAAATTTAGAGCCTATTATGTAAACACGTGGGGACTTATATTTAATCCATGTATAAAATCTGTTTTTTTAAAGGGTGCTAAACAGTCACAAGATGATCCAGGTGTGTGTAGTTCAAATCTTCGGCCCACGGAGGGCAGCACTATGGCAGTGGGCCATGGGACTAGAGACCCACTTCATACAGGTGAGACCATGCCTTTACTGTGTTTATGCTTACATGTCATCTCACACTGCTCTAGAAATGATTATTCAAGAATGGATGTTAATCTGATAATTGTTCATGTAATATCACTAGGTTTTTTTGCTTCAGATTATCTGTTGTCAAAATTTATCTTTAGAAGTTAAATTTATATCATTTATCTAGAAGACTGTAGCTTGGTGGTTAGAGTTTTTTCCCTGCATGGCAAGGCCCTGGGTTTGAGCCCCAGCACTGGCTAAGTAAGCCATTTTGTGGTGTTTTGTTATGACAGCCTGAATGGATTAAGATAATGTTTATGGTAAAATTCTTTTCTCTGTTAGTTCAATATTATGAGCTATATTTTGTTGTCTTGCCTTTATTATTATTATTTTAAATTTTGTTTTGTTGTTGAGACAGGGTTTCACTTTGTAATCCTGACTGGCCTGGAACGTGATATGTAGACAGGGCTGGTTTTGAGCTTTCAGAGGTCTGCCCCAGTTTGCGTCCTGAGTGCTGGGTCAGAGGGGCACATCAGCACCCAGCCTTTCCACCTTACTTTTCAGATAGGCTGGACCTGGGGCCACCATTTTGGCTAACCTAGCTGGCCAGTGAGTCCCTGGGATCTGCTGGGCCCTGACTCTCCTGCTTACAGGTTTGGGCTTTTCACTTACTTCTGGAGAGCCAGTGAGGTGCTCCTAGCTCCACAGCGCCATTCACCCAGGCTGGCGTTTCCACTTTTAAATAGTGCAGGTCAAGCGCTGTGCTCTGACTTAGATTTGTTAGATGTTGTTTCAGCGCGTACATTTTGGGGTAGGACACTCAGGAGGTTCATGCTGTCACGTTGTCAGTTTGTCCCGTTACTGGTGATGGTGGTTTCATGTGAACAGAATGGTGTGTGGAGGTTTCTTTTGACTCCATCTAAAGTAGTTTCCACACTGGTTAATAAGTAACCTCAGGGAATTGCTTTGACAGTATTGATTTCAGTGCTGAGGATTAGTCAGGAATCTTTGTACATGCTAGACAAATGGTGTCCCTTTGAGCTACATTTCCAGCCCAGAAGCTGATTCTTGCCTGAAATTTGTTATGCGTTTGTGTTTTCTGCCAAAGGTAGATTTAGTAATTCCATTTATATTTATTAGTTGGCATTCTGATAAAGGGAAAACTTTTCCTTTTTCCTAATTTACTTACTAATTAATTCACAAAACTTGTTTTAGTCAGTGAATTGTAACACTTAGCAGTGTGTATGAGTGTGTGTTCCTGTGTATGTTTTTGTGCAAGGATGTGTTCTATATGTAAGTGTGCATTAGTGTGTGTGAGTTCGTGTGTGTGTGTGTGTGTGTGTGTGTGTGTGTGTTACTCCAGCTAACTCAGACTTTTACAAGGGTTCTTACTTCTTTTTTTTTTTAAAGATTTATTTATTTATTATGTATACAATATTCGGTCTGTGTGTATGCCTGCAGGCCAGAAGAGGGCACCAGACCCCATTACAGATGATGTGAGCCACCATGTGGTTGCTGGGAATTGAATTCAGGGCCGTTGGAAGAGCAGGCAATGCTCTTAACCTCTGAGCCATCTCCCCAGCCCCCTTACTTGTTTTCTGATAATTTTCATGTTAAGTTTTTTTTTTTTAATTTCTTAGGAATTTTATAAATTTTTTTTTATCAGAAGCCTCACAAATTTTTAGTAATGTCCATTAGTATACATTGTTGTATAGTATAATAAGGCCTTAATTTTTTTGCATTTTTATTTATTGTATGTATGCATGTGCGTGTGTATACATACCGCAGCACATGTGGAGGTCAGAAGATGGCTTTGAGGTCTGGTGTTCTCTTTCTACCATGTAGATGTTGGGCATTGAACTCAGACTGTTGGTCTCCATGGCAAGTATCTTTTACCACTGAGCTATCTTACCAGATCCTGGCCTGTCTCTTGAAAGCAGCCAAAAGCTATACTTCCATTTTAGTAGAGAATGGTATTTAAAAACCAAGGTTTTGATACTAGGTGTATTTGTTGATATAGCTTTTAGCTCTTCCAAGATTCAAAGCTAGGAAATACGTGTCTGTAGAATTTTGGGGCTGGCAGGGTGGGAGAGAAGGATGTTGATATGGTCCTATGTAGCTCAGGTTGGCCCTGAACTCTCTATGTAGAAAACACTGACCTTGAGCTCCTGATCATCCTGCATCCTCTTTCCAGGTATCAGGATTGCAGGTGTGTGTGTTGGCATACAGGACTTTAAATGCAGCACGCACACACAGACAGACAGACACACACACACACACACACACACACGAAGGTCGGTGGACAATTTGCGGAGTCAGTTCTTTTCCTCCAAGTAGATTGTAGGAATTGAACTCAGGTCATCAGGCTCCCATGGGAAACAAGTGCACTTACCCACCCTTGCAGAACTCCTTACCTTCCTTTCTTTGTTTTTAAATAGTTATTTTTGTCATTTTTTATTATTTTATGGGTATGAATGTTTCGCCTGCATGCCTGTTTATATACCATGTGTGTCTGGTGTGCATACAGGTCAGAAGAGGGCTTTGGATTCCTAGGAAATAGAGTTACAGATGGTTGTGAGCTGTCATGTGGGTGCTGGGAATAGAACCTAGGACCTTTGGAAGAACAGCCAGTACTCTTAAATTCTGAGTCATATTTTTAGCATTATTATTTTTAATTATGTGTATGTTGTAACTTTCTGTGAGTATGTGCCTGTGAGTACAAGGGACCTGTGGAAGAACAGGCGGTTGTGAGCTGCTGATCAGGGTCCTGAAAACCACACTGGGATCCTCTGCGAGAGTAGAGCATGCTATTACCCGCAGAGCCAGCTCTGCACCTATTGCTTTAGAGATATTACAGACTGTGGATTTGGGGCTGCAAGTGTGCTTGAGCGCGGTATCCCTATCTATCTATCTATCTATCTATCTATCTATCTATCTATCTATCTATCTATCTATCTATCCATCCATCCATCCATCCATCTATCTTGTGTAGGCTATCTTTAAGTTCCTCTTTCCCCATCTCCTGTGGGTATGGTCACAGTTTTGCTGTGTGTCTCACAGTTTCCTAATCCTTGCTGTTCATAGAAAGGCTTTGTAAACTTTGTAAGACATGTTCTTCAAGTGGTCTTTCAAGAAAACTTTTTTCCTTGGCATGCACTTTGGACTTATTCACTTACTTTGAATTTACTTTTGCCAGGCCTGGTGTGGGGAAATAAAATTATAATTTGCCAGGGTCTCTGACCACCAAAGCCTCGAGTCAGTCTGGAAGATAAGAAGCAGCTGAGTCGGACACGTCCTAGCTGGTGTTGATTCAAATTCTGAGTTTATTTTAGGCACATATAAGCACAGCACAATTTAGAAAAAAGCTTCCTGGTGATAATTAGCTCAATCCCACGTACACAACAAAGACTTGACTACATCGAACCTCTTTGTGCAGTACAAGTGACGTCTTCCATAAAGATAGGTTCTGTAGTAACCGAGAAAGCTGGCTAAGATAAGGGTCTGGGGGAAGATAGTGTTATAGATTGACAGAGACAAACAGGCTCAAGATAAGGGATGGGGAAGGGTCTGGTGTGGTCTCAACACAAAGGTCACCTGGCTGTTAACTACCTTTAGTCCCCAGTCTCCTGGCTGGAAAACATCTCTGGCTTTGAAGAGACAACCCTGTGTGTTTAACATTCCTGTTCCCCAGTGCTTGTCTGTGAGCACAGGGATTTCTGGGTCTCCTACAGCAATAGTGTTTAACCTCTGCTTTTAAATTGAATTTTCTTTGCATGTGGTCTCAAGCTTGTGGTCTCCCTGTCTCAGCCTCCCAAGGGGCTTGATTACAGGTGTGCACCACCACTTCCAGCTTCGGGTTTTCTTTTTAAAAATTAGAGACAAGATCTCAGTCTGTAGCCTGGGCAGTCCTAATTCACCTCTGTCTGCTGGGGCTATAGTGTGTGCCACCAAACCCAGTACCACCTCTATTTTGTTTATTCTCTTGTCTTTTGTGTGAGTCCTTATTTTATTTATTTGTTTATTTTTTATGGGGCTCGAGCACATGGCTACATCGAAACTCTCTATGCAGTACAGTGACATCTTCCATAAAGACAGGTTCTGTAGATTAACCGAGAGAGCGGGCTGAAGATAGGGGTCTGGGGAAATGGCGTTAGTTTGTTACACCTTCAAGAACAAGTGGAGCCCTGCAGGGAGACACAGCCTGAAAAAGTACTTACACAATGTAGAGGCCATAGCTGGGTTGCAACCTTTTTTTTTTTTTTGGTCAGCATTTTACTCATATCACAGACTGGTCTTGTATTTGCTGTAATCTTCCTGCCTCAGCCTCCTGAAGTCAGTTCCACAGTGGCCAGTGTCAAAGCCCCTTGTGGATGGGTGTCTTCTCAGGAGCACAATAGTGCGTTGGAGAGTCACCTCCAAATTTCTATTTTTTTTTTAATCGTCCAACTAATTGGGCATTAGTTTTGTGCCATCAGGGTTCACAGCTCAGGACTGGCTCATTAGCTTACCAATGCCACCTTCTGACTAGTTTATTAGCATATCAAAGCCGGCTTTGGGATTGGCTCACTTCTTAGCTGCCTGAGGCTGGCTCCTGTCTACATTATTCCAGGTCACACAAAATGGTTTTGGGGCTGGCATAGAAAGCAATGTTGCTGCCTTTTAGCCTGTGTAGCAGATGGAAACTATCAGAGAAATGGCTGTGCTTTAGGGCTGAGATAAGGAGTTCTGTTCTGGGGCTGCTTTTTAATTCACAGTGCTTAGCAGACCGAGGGGGGCTGTAGGGTATCCGCGCTGAAGCCCAGATAGCAACACAATAGAGATTAGAGAGTATGTTGTTTTGTCTATAAGTATACCCTGTAATATTGTTCTATGTTAATATAAAGAAATCTACCCCTCTCCTTTATTTTGCATGTTTATGTTGTGTGTGCGTGCTGTGTGTGGGTGGATGCATGTGCAAGTGTATGTGTGTGCGGTATGTATGTGTGTGTGGGCACCTGTGTGGGTGGATGAGTGTGCAGGTGTGTGCGGGGGGGGGGCACCTGTGTGGGTGGATGCGTGTGCAGGTGTGTGTATGGGGCACCTGTGTGGGTGGATGCGTGTGCAGGCTACAGTGGTGTCCTGTCCTCCTCCAGCACTCTTACTTTATTTAATGAAGCAGAGTTCCTGACTAAACCTGGAGTTCTCAGATTGGGCTCCTCTAGCTTGCCAGTTTACCCTGGGGATCCCTGTCTTTGCTTTTTAAATTTAGGGATTGCAGCTAGGTTGCCATTCCTATCCCAGTTGCTTTGCTCGTTTCTTCTTCTTCTTCTTCTTCTTCTTCTTCTTCTTCTTCTTCTTCTTCTTCTTCTTCTTCTTCTTCTTCTTCTTCTTCTTCTTCTTCTTCTTCTTCTTCTTCTTCTTCTTCCTNCTCGTTTCTTCTTCTTCTTCTTCTTCTTCTTCTTCGTCATTTCCTTCTTCTTCTTCTTCTTGCTCTTCCTCTTCTTCTTTTTCTTCTCCTTCTTCTCCTCCTCCTCCTCCCCCTCCTCCTCTTCCTCCTCCTCCCCCCCTTCTTCTCTCCCCCACCCCCACCCCAAGACAGGGTTTCTCTGTGTAGTTCTAGCCAACCTGGAACTAGTTCTGTAGACCAGGCTGACCTCGAACTCATAGAGATCTACCTGTCTCTGCCTGGAATTAAAGATGTGGTATGGGGGCTGGAGAGATGGCTCAGAGGTTAAGAGCACTGACTCCTCTTTCAGAGGATCCGGGTTCAATTCCAGCACCCACATAGCAGCTCACAGCTGTCTGTAACTCCAGTCCCAGGGGATCTGACACCTTCACACCAACACACATGAAATAAAGTTAACTAAATTATATGTGTGTGTGTGTGTGTGTGTGTGTGTGTGTGTGTGTGATGAAGAACTAAACTCTGGTTTTCATGCTTTCAATGACAAGAACTTTATTGCTTGAACCGTTTCATCAGCCCATTTTTCTTCTGACACAAGTGTTGTTACACATAGACCATCTGACCTTGGGCTGTGCCGTCCTCCCTGGGAATATAAGCCGTTACCTTCAGCTTTTACCCCTTTTCTCTTTTCCTACTTTTTGGGTAGCTAATACAGTTAAAGCCTGTTGTAGATTGCTAGGCTCATTGGGCTTGTTTGTACACGTTTCTTGTTTAGCACTCAGGAGAATCATGAGTTGGAGGCTGGTCTAGGCTACATTGGGAGTTTGAACTGCATAGGGAGACCACATAGGGAGACCTTGTCTCAAATCAATAACAAACAGCTTTAAAAAAAGTGAGAATTTAGTATTTGCTTCTTGGTTCAACAAGGTCACTTTGGGGGGAGTACAGTGTGTGTCTAACAGTCGTAAGGCCGTGTGCACCAGGAGGCCTCTTCGTAGCATTTCCGTGTACTGCAGCTGTCTACAAAGCAGTTGTAGATCCACCTTTGGGACATTTGTGTAGGTTGATGATTGTTTTATAGAACTGGTCTTACTTCCTCAACAAACATACATACATACACACAAAAATACGTATGTGTATATGTGTGTGTGTGTGTGTGTGTGTATGTGTGCGTATGCCTTTGTGAGTTGATTCCCTCCTTCAACCATGTGGATTTCCGGGATCAAATTCAGGCCATCAGTCTTGTAGCAGGTGCCTTCACCATATGGACTCTCTTGCCAGCCTTTGACTGGATCAAATATGTTCATGTTTGGTTCATTTACTTATTTCTTCTGCTTTGAGGTGCTAGGGATTAAACCTAGGGTACATGAGAAACACTTGCTGTAGCACTGAGCTACAGCACGAGTCTTTTATGCATGCTTCAAGTAATTCCTCTGTCTGGACAAATATATCAGGAAGAAATAAGCTTGTTTTGTTTTTGTGATTGTCATCTGCTTTAAACTAGAATTAAACATGAAAGCTACTGGCCAGATTGTTCCTTTTCATAGTCCAAGTTGTGTGACTAAGATAGACAAAAAAATCTTGCTTTAATAGAAATATGATTTTGTTTGTACACTCCCATCTAAGACATAATTATGCTGTTTCTCACCATTAATTTCTACATATGATAAAACAGACTAGTATATTTATATACATTACAGGTAGAATAATAAAGCATATTTTATCTGTTTTTTATATCTAGTATTCAATAAAAATTTCTCCTAGAACGACAAATTATGCAGGGGATGCTGTACACTGCCATGAAGAGGAAGCTTAGCTTTACTGCAGTCTGAGCTGGTGTAACCTAACTAGCTAGAGGATATGCAATTTCTGATTGACAGCAGGACCAGCAGTGTGCAGATTTCGTTAGGGAGAACACCCAGCTAGAAACAGTGATTAGAGCTCTGCCAGGAAAACTACATTCACCCCCGTGTCTCCTAGTTTTCCGTCTACTAGATCTGTAAACAAACAGCAAAACCAGTTCCTCTTTTGTCTTATTAAAGTGGTAGTGCAGGGCTGTTTCAGCCTGTCAGCCGGGCATACATGTGTGGACATTTGATATTCTCACTAAATTAGTCAATTTTAAGCTGTGTTCCGTGCTTATCTCTAGACCTTTGTGCGTTAAATCCTATCTGGAGCCGCTCTCTTTACACACAAGTGTTTCGCTTGTGTTTTCCTGCCTTCTGTGAGAAGCTTTATGTAGGTCAGGCTTGGCTTAAGCAGCTTTCCCAAACCTGCGTCAGCTTAAGCTGGAGGAATTTTAATAAGCCCTCCCCTGTAGGCGTGGGCCTAAATGGGGCTAGCCTAGTTAAGCCTGATCTTTCTGTTTGTGAAAAGAGAAGAGCAGAGCTGAAGGCTGCATGGTGGATTCAGAAGCTGCCTACTTAATTTCAAAAGAACAATGGTAGGGAAGGCTCGATCTTCCAATTTTACCCTATCTGAAAAGCTTGATCTGCTAAGCCTCGTGAAGCCATACGTGAAAATTCTCGAAGAGCATACTAATAAAAATTCAGTAATAGTGGAGAAGAATAGATGTTGGGATGTCATAGCAGTTAACTATAATGCAATTGGAGTAGACCGCCCTCCTCGCACAGCGCAGGGCCTTCGCAGCCTTTACAAAAGGCTCAAAGAATATGCCAAACAGGAGCTATTGCAGCAAAAGGAGGCCCAGTCAGATTTTAAAAGCAGTATTTCCGAGCCAACCAAGAAAGTTATGGAGATGATTCCCCAGATTTCCAGCTTCTGCCTGATAAGAGACAGGAACCACACACAAAGGTAAGCGTTATTTTATTTGTTGTAGGAAATGATGGCGCCTCCTAGCTCTTGGGCTCTGCTTAGCTGTGACAGAGATGTGCATGTAAGCATCCCACAAGGGGGGCATGAATAGTGTCTTTGTTTTGCTTTCTTAAAAAAAAAAAAGTAAAGCTATGAGGAATTTTCTCTTGTGCTTGATTTAAACAGGTTTCACTGTCTTCGCCCTGTTTCATGGACAGTTTCTAAAAGTAAAGGCCGGGAGAATTAGTGGGGTGAAGCTTGTGACATCACTGAACTAACTTTTTAAAGACTTCAGTAGCATATACAGAGTAACGCTTTTATTATGACATTTTCATCCATATATTTTGTACTTTGATTATATCTCAAACTTTTTAAGCCTTAAAATTAGATTATTTGCCTTTGAGATATATAATTTTTATTTAAGATTACATTTTGTTGAAATGGGTTTCTTGAATTGTTTTATATAAAATTTGTGTGAAGTTAGTAGTTTTGGAGCAGATGGAAATTTTGTTTTTTATGATTACTGTGTATGTTTCCTGAGTGTGCACTGAACTAACAAAACTAAAATCAAAGGATTGTGTATGTGAAGACTGTTTAGTTTTTCTAATATATTTGAAATAGATAAAAAGGAAACACTAAAGGAAGTTAATACCTAATTAAGAGATTCGGGTTGCATAATAAAGTGTAATTGATTAATGGTGTACTTTCACTTTGATATTGCTCTGTAGGTTACAAAACTCAGTTTTAGTAAGAGCAACCTGGGTTAGGGCTTGGAAACAATTTTGGTTTAAGCTTGTTCTGTATGATTGTTCGCCTCAGAATCTTAAAAGCTCTTACCTGTGACTAATTCAAATCTTATCTCTTGACATGGATAAAAATGGCAGCTCCATTTTTCTACCAATCAGTTAGGTAATTTAAAGAAACCGTAAACTCTTTGTTGAAGGCCTCTCACACAGAGAGCAGTGTGCTTTCCTGGGTAAACAGAGTTGCAATTACTTGTGAAGCCTGAAGTTAGGAAAACTTCAGCTGACCTGTCTGTTGCTTTGGTAACTTATTAGGAAATATTTCTGAGCTTTTTACTCTGTCCTGCTTATTTCTAATTGGTAGCATAAATTTAAAAAAGCCCCCCACTTGGGGATCAGTGGATTAGCTCTTGGGGCCACCCACCGGTAGGAGTTTCCACCTCTGTGTCCACAGGAAAACTGAGGCTGTGCTGATTGTTTTTGGATTTTACTCTTTCAAAACCAGCTTGGAGAAAAGTGGTTTTGTTAGAAAACTACACCTTTTGGACACTAGATTTTGGATTTTTATAATTTGAAACGGATACACAGACAATGTGCTGTTAGTTGTCTATTTAAAAAACACAGTGAACACGGAATGTATTTTGATCATCGTAAACACAAACACACCCTCCTGAGTTTTTGACACACTGTCATTTCTGATGAGTTAGCTGACTGTATATTTCTTTATCTGTTGTTTAAGTTGAACTGCTTATTAGTTTTTTTTAAAAAAGGAAGAATATAAAAATAGGCCACTTATGTTACATTGATATTTTTCTGTTAGCTTATTCATTTAATATACTTATGTATTTAATGTGCTTATATGTATTTAGCTGAGATCATCACAAATCTTAATTATCCCAGAAGTTTGTAAATCAATAATTTTGATTTTATTTTTACACAAATATTACTATTAATTTGATTACATTCTCTAGTATGGAATTTTACTGCATGCTTTATGTCTTTTTTTTTTAAATAATCTATTCTATTTTGTAACTTACTTTACAACTTAGAATGATTTTTAGTTATTTTTATGTCTCTCTAAATAGCAGATTATAATTTATGTTTTATAATCTTTTGATCCTCTAAGTTAGATTTTTCAGCCTTTAGAAATTTTTAGTTCTGTTTATCTTTCTTGAGACTTTCTCTAGTGTTTTGTTTTATTACTTATAATGTTCACCATTATGGAGTGAACAATCCAGCATCAGCATATCTTTAATGTATGTGGAAGTATAATGCCTATTTTTATATGCTACATACTACTTTGCAGTAGAAATTATGAAGATAATGTAAAATTTGTTTATAGTTTCAACTTTTTTTTTTATCTCATACTTTAGTCTAGATCAGTGGTTTTCAACCTGTGGGCTGTGACCCCTTCAGGGGTCACGTATCAGATATCTACATTATGATTCATAACTGTGGCAAAACTACAGTTATGAAGTAGCAATGAAATACTTTTATGTTTGGTCCCATAAATAGTCTCTGCCATCTTCCTTAAAGTCATCGGCTTTTATGATTTGTAGATAGTCCAGGAGAACAAAAGCAGGAGAAAACGTCAGGTGATTTTTTTTACAGCTTAATTTAAGAACCTCAGCAATGGAGGGACAATTTAATGTCTCTTTGAGAACATTTAAATGGTTTTTCTGGGCTAGTGAGGTGGCTCAGTTGGTAAAAGTGTTTGCTGCTAAGCCCTACAGCTTGCCTTTGATCCTAGTACCTCCATGGGGAGGGGGAGAAGAGAGAACCTGACCTCCAAATACACACACACAAATAAATAAATGTAAGAAAAAAAGGCTTCCTTCCTTCCTTCCTTCCTTCCTTCCTTCCTTCCTTCCTTCCTTCCTTCCTTCCTTCCTTCCTTCCTTCCTTCCTTCCTCTTTTCTTAATTCTGGGAGTGGTTCTCTTAATAAGGTATCACACAAGCGTGAGGCTCTGAATTCAGACCCCAGGACACCGTTCGTAAAATGCTACAAACGGCAGCTCCCCAGCATTGAGAGGACTCAGACAGGTGGATCCCAGAGTTCAGTGGATGAGCTGCAGGTTCAGAGAGACTCTACCTCAAAAAAATAGTAGTGCTTGGGTCTGTGAGTACACAACACACACAGACACACAGGCTCACACAGCCCACATGTGCACTCACAAAGTAGCTTTTCTTTATTTTACTAACTGTGTAGCATTTGTAATTTTATTGTAAGAGCCTAATTTAAGAACAGAGGGCTAGGGATGAAGAGAGCATGCCCAGGACCTTGACTTGGTTATCAGCACCACAAACAGAACAGATGAAGGATGGAGGATACCTAAATGGGTACATTATTTAAGGCATGGTCTTAGTCGTTTCTTCTGTTAAACACTTTTTGTATAGTTTTAAATCTTTTTTTTTTAATAGCAGTTGAAGAAAGGCTTTTATTGGAGGTGGGGAAACACACACACATGCAAGTAGTCACATAGAGAGAAAGGCAGAGCAGACTGGGGACTTGGGAAGCAGAAGCCAGCTTCTTGAGGGCTAGTTTGTTTGCTTAAGTCTTTGAAAGGACTGCCTTCCTTGGTGGATTTGAAGACACACAAGGCTGATTGGGGCAACTGTAAACACGTCCTGATCTGGCCTTGAATTTGTCTAGCTAGTTCATCAGCAGGGGTCCTATCTGCAGGAGAAAAAGCCCACAAGGCCTGTGTTTTAAGCTTCCAGGTCTCTTTCTCAGATCCAGAGGGCGAGGAAGAAGCCAGTCATATTGGATGGAAGTTCACTATCTTTGTTACCTAGGCTGGACCCTCTCACTGTCTTTCCGTCTCTGGTCCCTCCCTCACTTCCACTTCCAGTAGCTACTGTCCTGTGTTTGGTGGGAGTGGGGTGGAAGTGGGGGACAAGAAGAGGCCTTAGGGTCTGTTAATAGCTCCATTACCATTACTACACAGGGAGGGGGTAGCAGATACAACAGCTTCACCTGACTGTTGAGTTCTAAAAAAAAAATCATGCTGAAGTCGTGACAGAGACATAGAAACTGTGTTACTAGAGAGAGCCAGTTATAGGAGCACTGCTGCTTTCCCAGGGGATTAAAGTTCAATTCCCAGTACCACATGACTGCTCACAACTGTAATTGTAAAACAGCCTAGGGGTCTTTCCTTTTGGTTTTTGAGTGTGTGTGTGTGTGTGTGTGTGTGTGTAGCCCTGGCTGTCCTAGAACTTGCTCTGTAGACCAGACCGGCCTTGCACTTCCACCACTCACCCTGCCTAGAGGTCATGATTGGGTTCAGTGCCCATTCAAGAACTGAAAGGCAAGCCATTCTTCAGCTCTGACAGGTCGTACACAGCAGTAGGCAAGCCGTGGGAGAAAGCCGTATTGGGGATGAGGAAACACAGAAATAAATGCCTTCCACAAACCCCGGACTTGGGAAAGTCTCCCCCAACAAGAAAATCCCACGGGTCCATGTTGTTGTTGCTTTTGTTTCTGTTTTTGTTTTTTTTGAGACAGGCTTTCTCTGTGTTGCCCTGGCTGTCCTAGAATCCACTCTGTAGACCAGGCTGGCCTGGAACAAAGATTCATTACCTCTGCCTCCTGAGTGCTGGGATTAAAGGTGTGCGCCATTAGGGCCATCTCTTTTTCTTGACATAGAGTGTGGTGTGTAGCCTAGGCTGTCCTGGAACTTGAGATTGTCCTGTCTCAGCCTCTCAAGTGCTGGGGATATAGGTGTATGCCTTCACCCTTTATTCAAAGATTTATAGTTAAGTGTATATTATTATGAAATATTAAGCGTATAAATATGAAATGTTTTATAAATATGTTTATTGTTTATACTGTTCTTTTTTTATATGTGCTATAGTGCAAGCTTGGATGAGGCTGCGCAGGCTGGTACCAGTTCACTACAGGTGATGGTGGATCACCATCCTGTTGCTATTACGGTAGAGGTGAAGCAAGAAGAAGACATTAAATCATCCCCTCCAGTGCTTCCAAATCCTCAACACAGTGATGCTTTAGAGCAAAGAGAAGAGCATGAATTAGTACATGTTATGGAAGAACCCTTGTCTCCGTCACTTTCCTCTGTTGATATGAGAATGACATCATCTCCATCTTCTGTTCCAAGGAGAGATGATCTTTTTCATCGTGAAAGTGGAGAACACATTAGGTCTCTGCTAAGATATGACCCTCAGGTCCTGCAAATGTTAAAAGAGGAACATCAGATAATCTTAGAAAATCAAAAGAATTTCGGATTGTATGTTCAGGAAAAGAGAGATGGATTGAGAAGAAGGCAGCTGCTGGAGGAGGAGCTGCTGAGAGCAAAGATTGAAGTGGAGAAACTGAAAGCCTCTCGCTTACGGCATAATCTGCCCGAATGTAGTAGTCTCCAAGAGTTTTCAGTTTGATAATTTTAATTTTGTCAGAATTAATTTGGGAATATCATGAAGCTGAGCACACGTCCTTAAAAATGTTGTTAATCTCTCTTAGAAAAAAGCTTTTAATGTGGTTTTCTTTTCCTCCCTAACCCTACTTTTTTTTTTTACACAATTTTCTAAGTATTTAATTTTCTCTTTAGATACTAAAATTTACTGATGGGTTGACATGATATCCAGTTCATTGCTCGCCCTAATTTTTCCTAAGGCATTTAGCTGTTGATTTTATGATCTTTTGTTTTCAGTACTAGAGAAATAATACAGATAGAGTTGCATCTGGTGCATAAGCCTGCGACCACAGCACTGGAGAGGGAGAGACAGGTCCCAATTTCAAGGTCAGCCTGTGCGTGTGAAGTCCTGTGTCAAACAAAACAGAATGCTCACAATTGTGAAATGCATAAATTGTATTTCAAAGTACTGAATCTTCAACAGTTTTAGTTACAACTTTGAAAGTTAGAGTTAAAACACAGAGAGAGAAAGAGAGAGAGAGAGAATGTGTGTATGTGTTGGTGTTGGAATAAGTACCTGATGGTAAGCACACACCTTTATCGCTGAGCTATATCCCTAGTCCTATTTTTTTTTTTTTGAGACAAGATCTCACTCTGTAGCCCAGGTTATCCTGGAGTACAAGCTCCTCTCGCCTCGGCCTTCTGAATACTGGGATTATAGTTGTGTGCTGTTCTAGTGGTAACAGAAAATGAGTATGCATGACATTGGTTTTGTCTTTATCTTTTGAAAGAGTGGTGTTAGCTTTAGAGACTGGAGGTATTTGGAGAACACTTTGGTTAGAGGTAATGAAACTAAGGTCAGGAAGGACGCCATAATTTATTTCAGTAGCACGGCTTTTCATGGCAGAGAAGTATCAGTACTTAGTTCTTTTTTTGGTTATTGTTTTTTTTTTTTTTTTTTTTTTGAGGAAGCAGGGAGTGATAGTGGCAGTAATTTTTCCTTATTCTATAGAAGTAAAACATCTCAGCATTTATTTAATTAGGAGAATTTATTTAATTAGAATCACCTTTTGGGTTGAGGATTGTAGTTCAAGGGTAGAGTACTTTCCTGGTGTGTTTGAGGCCCCGTCACCAGGTGACCAAAAGAGAACTTACTGCTACACGTTGTTGGGTCATGAAGTCTGGGGAGTTGTGTCTCTACCCTGCCCTTTGTCCTGAGAAAAGATATCGTGTCTTTTTATTGAAAATATTACATATTTGGCCATGTGATTAAAATTACCTTAATTCATTTTCAGTGTTTTTCCGGAAACTGTTTCCTTTGTAGTAAAATTAGAATTAAACAAAATGAAAACTACTTAGAATGACAATAGCCAAGATCATGTGTACATAGCATTTAACTCGTAGATTTTTGTAAGTATGGTTTTTAAATATTGTTGTATACTCATAAAAATAAAATCTTGATTTTTATAAATCTTACATATTGAATTTATGTTAAATATTTAATGTGTGTCTTTTTTTTTCTGGGATTTTGATGGGGAAAGACTTTAAAAAGCCAGACTTTCGGATGGGGCAGGTAGAGTTTCAGAAATAGTGGGGATAAAGGGTACTTGATGTCAGAGTGAGCTCCTGCAAAAACACTCACAGAATGGGAGGGAGTGAGTCAGTGTCCAAGCACAAATGCTGTCTAAGCCAGGCAGTTTTAAGTGAGGATAGGTAGGAAGTCTTGGCTTTTGTTAACTCCAATGACCTGGAACACTCTAGGTAGATCAGGCTGGCCTCGGTCTCACAGAGATCGTCCACCTCTGGGGTGCTGGATAAGGGGTGCCTGGTGGATGTCTTTCTTGACTACATTGGGTAGCTTCTATTTGGTTCAAGTTGAAATTTAACATGCAGGAATATGTCAGGAATCTGTATTTCGTGTGAAAATTTCTAGTATTTAAATGTTTGCAAGTCATTCAGAATGCTTTTTTAAAACAGTTTAGGCACTCCAGCCTCCAGCTCTCAGGCTTCCCGTTGGTGGTCTTCCCAGTAAAAGGCCCAGGTGAGGATTGTAGCCTAAGATTCAGGGCTCTACTGGTGTAATCAAGACCTAGGGCTTCTGTCCATAGCACCACAAACACTAGCGTTTAAGACAATAGTGTCAGTCCTGAACTAGCCTTCTGTTAGTTCCTTAGAATTGTAAATCCATCCAGCGAATCAGAAACTAGGGTGGGAATAATGTCCTTTGGGGATTCTGATGCTAAAGGGTGAGAATTAACTTGGTGCTTAAATCATGACAGCTTCCCACTGGGGTGGATAAAATGTCAGTTGTTACAAAAATTATGGATTCCATTAAATGCTGTTCTTAAGGAGTCAGATTTAACTGAATATGAAGTGAGAAGCTGTTGAAGGCTTTTGATTAGAGAGATAACATGATTAAGGATGTAAGTTGAGTAGAAGCTATCAAATGTAGCCATAGAAGTAATTTGTTTTCCAACTTCTCAGTGTTCAAGGTCATGTGTGTTCCCGGGGCAGTTTGCCTTTTTAATCTGTGCTATTTCATTTGAAATGCCATGGATCTTCTAACTTGAGGTAATATAATTTTAGTAAATATGTCTATAGTAGAAACCTTTTTGAAATTATTAAAAGTAAGTTATATGAAGTATGATTCTCATTATTTCAGCATGCTGCCGCTCGGGTGTGGTAAACATCCAGTCTGAGTATTAACTTTGTACAGCAAACCCATTTACAAGTGTCTTTGTGGAAAACAAATTCTGTGAAATGTTTCTAGAAAGTAATTCAGTGTTTAAAGAAAGTACATCTTTTTTTTGATGGTTTAGTTCTATAATCATTGTGGAAATTTAAAAAATAGATGTCTTTGAAAATTCCTTTGTTGTACATAATATAGTATTGTAATCACGTTTTTCTCTGGCATTGTTCAAATTTGCTGTTTCCTGTGTCAAGTGACACAGTTTGTTAGCAGTTAAGGGCTGTGAAGAGTAATAAACTTTTTTTTGTATTTTAAATTCAGAATTCCATTCATCAGAGTAAACTTCTGCAGTTTTTTATGAGTCAGTGTTGTTTTAATTGTAAAAGTTATAAAACATATAATCTTGCCCCATTCTCTAATTTCTTCCCCTATGCAATCGTGTTTCCAAAGTGAGGTCTAAGCGTGGTCTATGAGAATTCCCAAGTATAGCGAAGGATTAGTCATTTGACCGCAGAACCCGTCTTGAGACTGTTTTCCTTTGATCCTGTAGAGTGTGGCCTGGGGAATTGAGCTAAATCTCCCCACCTTTCTCTGTGGTACTGAGACTTTGAACTCGAGGACACTTTGCTGAGGACAGGTTTCACTCAGCCAGTACTGAGGAGGAACTTCCGCTAGCAGCGAGGGAGCTGCCAGCATTTTCCAGTTTGGGAAATGCTGGCAAGACTGAGGGGGTTTGTTTGGTTCTTGTTTTAGGTGTGATTCTGTAGAGAGACTTTAAATGTGGTAAATGATTATTTCATTTGCTCTCCCTCGCTTCCCCCCCACCCCCTCTTCTAAACAGGGTTTCTCTCTATTATTGTCTTGGCTGTCCTGGAACTCACTGTTTAGGCCTCGAACTCTGCCTGCCTCTGTCTCCGAGTCCTGGGACTGAAGGTGTGCGCCACCAAGCCTGGCTTTCATTTGATCTCTTAGTAATTTGAATAATGGGTAGCTTTTGCTCCCTCCCTAGCTTGTCTGTGTGAACGTAAATAGATACATTATAAAATATTCTGAAGTGGATGTGGCATGTAATAGTATTCTGAGAAAAGCTTTTTCCCCCTTCTTATTTTGAGACAGGGTTTTTCTGTGTAGCCCTGGGTGTCATAGCACTTGCTCTGTAGACCAGGCTGGCCTCGAACACACAGAAATCTGATTGCCTCTGGTGCTGGGACTTAAAGGCATGCGCCACCACCTCCTGGCTAAGCTTTTTTGTTTATAATTTCATGAAATATTCAAAATAAATCCCCTTTTGCATAGTGAGGCGACAACTTGTATAATTTGGTTTTTGAGTTGCCCTCTGGTTCATGTTTGCGCACATAAATGTTACAGCGTGTACCTCCTGCTAGTGTGGTGTCATCTAGTGGACATTTAACTCTCAGAGTACCGGGAACCTGCTTACTGCAGTGTACTCTTGGTGAGGGTGGCTGAGTGAATGTTTTGTTAATACATGTTTTTAAGAATAAGGAAGTTATACTGATTTGTATATTCTTTTTGGTGCCATAAATCAGATGGTAGTATAGTAGAGGTAAACGTTTTTGATGAAGCAAACTTAAAATTGTCTAGAAGACTGTAATAGATACCAAATATACTGTATCTAGATATCATGCTAAAAAAAACCTTAAGGTCCACAAATTCTCAAAATAAAATATTTGATTGTAAATACTTAAGAAGTAAATGAACTACATAGTCTATAAATACAAGGAGTAAGTTTGTAAGTTAGGCAATCTAATTAAAATGAACAGAATCGTTCTGAATTTTTGTATACATTTTTGAGATACTATCTCTGTTTTCTTTGTCTAAACATGTACTTCTATTTAGTTCTCTTAAATAATATATTAAGTGCTTGTGTCCCCACCAGGATGATTAATGTATTTTTAGTCTTTTGATTGATTAAGCTAGTGGGTATAATTTGAAATTATATTATTTTTAATTGCTTTGTAAATAATGAAAAAATAAATGAGTAAATGCAAATAAAAATGTCACTCATCAGCTCAATTTGCTTATTTAATATTTATTTTTTGCTTTTGAGACAGTTTGATGTAACATAGGTTGGCTTTGAATTCCGTTTACCTGTAGTGATCTTACAATTTTTCCTATACCATCCAAGTGCTGGGGCTATGGGTGTGCTGCCGTGCTTCATTAGGCCATGCATAGGGTCAAACCCACGCTAGGCAGGCACTCTGTCACATGAGCGAGGTGCCAAACATGTCTGACTCCAAACAGAAACTAAAGCGAATGCATCATGAGAACCTTATTTTATTAGTAGGTCTTTCTGTTTTAGTTTACTTGTTAACAATTTCTAACTCCAAACTATTCAGACATACCAAAACACTGAAAGAATTTTGTAGTAAATATTCATATGCCTACCTCCCATGAGGAGTTTACAGTCATTTATTTTGCTAGCATGCAGGAAGTCCTGGGTTCAGTCTCCAGCCTTGGGAAAGAACAAAGATTCAGAATATCAGCACTTTCCAGTTCCCTCTTACTCTTTCCTAATCTGTTTCCTCACACCTCACTTACCAGTGTTAACTGTTTAAAATCCTGCATAACCAAGTGTGCCGACTCACGCCCTTAGTTCCAGCAGCTGAGAACAATCACAACTTAGAGGTCAGCCTGAGCTATATGTCAAGACCCTGCTCAAACAAACACACCTGCATAACATTTGCTTGTTTTAAAATTTCATTTAATTTCTAATTACTGCTTTAAAAAATAACCTATCTGTGCTGGCTCATTTAATGTTAACCTGACGAAGGCTAGAATCATTTTAGAGATTGACTAAGAAAATTCATTCATTGGATTGGGCTGCAGGCAAGCCTGTAGGGCATTTTCTTAATTAGTGTTTGATGGAGAGGGCCCCGCCCATTGTGGGCACTGCCTTTCCTGGACGGGTGGTCCTAGGTTCTATGAGCAAGCAATGGAGAGCAAGCCAGTAAGCAGCACCCCTCCATGGCCTCTGCATCAGCTCCTGCCTCCAGGTTCCTGCCCTGCTTGAGTTCTTATCCTAACTTCCTCCATTGATGAGCTATGATGTGGAAGTATAAATAAATCCTTTCCTCCCCACTAGTTTTTGGTCATGGCATAGTAACCCTAATTATGAGACTGCCTTAATGTTTTTAGTATTCTCTTTTTTCCCCTCTCTCCTCTTATTAGTTGTTCATTGCATTTTTATTGTGGAATAATATTCCATTGTATAGATCTTGAGTGGAAAGAAATATATGTTTATTTTACATATAATACTTGAACTTTGACATTCACTGTTTTTTATTAGGTGAATAAAGTTATAGGTAATTTTCAATTCTAAGCCATTTATATATTGTATATTTTAAGAAAATTATAGCCTCGTGGTGGTAGCGCACACCTTTAATCCCAGTACTTGGAAGCAGAGGCAGGTGGATCTCTGAGTTTGAGGCCAGTCTGGTCTACAGATTGAGTTTCAGAACAGCTAGGGCTATTCGGAGAAACCAAAAGAAACTTATGGGCATAGGTGTTTTGCCTGTGCACACAAGCGTGTGTGTGTGTGTGTGTGTGTGTGTGTGTGTGTGTGTGTGTGTGTAGAAGCCCACTGCACCCAGAGTTTGCTACTTCAGATAATCTGGCTGACCTGCTTGCCTTGGGGAGTCTCCTGTTTCTGCCTCCTGAAGGCTGGTTGCAGGCTGGCGATGGGAGTCTGGACTCTGGTCTTCGGGCTGTGTGAGCGCTGTACCCACTGAGTGGTTGCCCAGCTGCCCCGCTTCTACTGTGTAGACTTACCAACGGGCACACAGGAGTTAGAGCTTTGTCCAAAGCCACCCAGTTACTAAGTGGCTGACTTGGTGTTCAGTCCCAGGCAGTGTGGGCCTGGCTCTGACTCCATAGCGTGTGTTCTTTAGAAAAGATCTTCAAAAGAAGGGCATACTGCTGGGCTGTTGGTTTTAATATTAATTAAATTTCTGAGTTTCCCGAATTATCCTTTTTCAGAAATGGGAGCAGTGGACATAACAGTAATGTTTTTTTAGATTCTGAGAATTTAGTCTTCTATGTTTCTTTCCAGTCTTTCTTTTCATTTTTGGAGACAAGGTCTAATTATATAAATCTAGGCCAACCCAGAACTCAGTATATAACCCAAGCTGGTTTTTAACTGTGCCGCTCCTTCCTCAGTCCCCTAGACCTCTACTGCCATGCCTAGCTGTTCCCAGTCATTTGGTGAGGTGCCCCTCTGACTCTGGGTGGTTGTGGACTGGTTAGAGGGTTCTGTTCTTTTCCTGGGTAACGTAGCAGAGAGCAGGACAGATTGACAGCTACACTGTGCTCTGGCTCACTATTGGGAACCATGTGAAAACAATCACGCCCTACACTTAAACATTTTTATGTGTGTGGGTGTTTGCCCACATATTTGTCTGTGTGTCATGAGTGTGCCTGGTGCTGGTGGAGGCCAGAAGAGGGCGTCAGGTCCCCTGGACCTAGAGTTACAGATAGTTGTGAGCCCCCAGTGTGGGTGCTGGGACTCAAGGTGGGGTCCTCCAGAAGAGCAGGGAGTGTTCAGAAACTGATCAAAATTCAAAACATCCTTTTTGTTATATACCTTAAAACTTTCTCTGATAATCAAACACCACAAAAATAATCAACACATAACCATTTTTTTTTTTTTTAACAAAATCCTCACTGTGTAACTGTGTAGTAGAGACTGGCCTGGGATTCCCTATGTGGCATATGCTGTCCTAGAATTTGAAAATCCTCTGGTCTAACTCTCTTGAGTGGTGAGGTTTCAGAGTGGACCATCATGTCCAACCAATAAACTCTTACTTTAAACCCAATCAGTTTTCTAACTAAAAATTGGTAGATTGATACAATGTTGATAAAGTTTAGGTATGCAAACTTTGTTAGCAAAATTAGAAATGATGGATATAGCTAGACCATGAGTTTGTGGTCAGCCTGGGCTACATCGTAAGGACTGTCTCGAAAAAGTAGAGGGCTAAAACAGTGGTTGGAGTTGAATGACCCTTTCACAGGGGTCACCCAAGACATCGGAACTCACAGGCACTTACATTGCGATTCATGACAGCAACAAGATTATAGTCAGGAAGTAGCAATGAAAATAATTTTATGTTTGGAGGTCACCACAGCGTGAGGAACTTGGTTAAAGGGTTGCAGCATTAGATTGAGAACCGCTGGTTTAGAAAAATAAAATACCAAAAAGTGACTGATCAAATCTTGTTTATAAACTTTATTTTGAAAAAATTGATCTGAAGATAACAAGCCTTTAATATGAAGATAAAAATGAAAACAATGGAAATGAATTCAGTCATTTTCTAAAGTTACTTCTTCAATGGAAAGTGGTTTTTAGGTGCTTAAAACCATGAAGTGAAAGCATAGAGTGTCAGTTTTGAAGAATACCTGTGTTTGGGCGTTAAAGCAGATCTGCCTTCTCAGGTCTCTTTAGTGATAAAGGTGGACATTCAGGTTTTAGGTAATTTATTGTCCCAATAATGTTGAGGTAATAGGGCAACTGGATCTCACCTGGTACCTGGGGCATGTGCATAGAAGAGCGAACGGAAGTCAGCCTGTGGTAGGCGTTGAGAGGAAGATGGCGTCTGTGAGGAAGGGGCTTCATTTGCCGCCCAGTTTGAGGGTGCGGTCGGTCCATCAAGGCAGGGGACACACAAGGCTGCTGATGACAGTGCACCTGCACTCAGGAGGCCGAGAGGGATGCTGATGCTCCCTCTTCCCTTTTAAGTCCACTTTGGGACCCCATAGAATGTCCCAGACACACTCAGGTGAGCATTCCTGCTCAGTCAAAGCCTTCTGGAAACAGGTGTGCTCAGGTGTGTTTCTGTGATGACTGGAAGTCCAGTCAGGTCGATGATGAAGATTAGCCACCACACAGAAAAGCCCTAAAATGCCCTGCCACAGGGACTTGGTGCTTTTTTAGGGACAACAGGAGTCTTATCCAGTCATTTACATTAAAAATAGATATTGGTAATAAACATGGAGTTTAGTTTCGAAGAATAGAGGAGGAACTCTTGCTTTGCTGGTGCATGTCATCCAAGCGCTCTGGAAACTGAGGCAGGATGACCATGAGTTCCAGGCCAGCCTGTTATACAGGTTCCTCCTGTCCATGGGGGCAGGGGGGGGGAGCTGTTGGTACCGAGGCATTGAAGCCACAGGAGGATTAGCTAATTTAAGGTGTGCAGTGAGAGACGAATGCCCTCAATTCAGCTCTTAAGAGCTTTCTATAAAGGTGAAATGAAAGGCAAAAGGAAACACTGACAAAGGCGCGTGGGGCACTGGTGAAGGAAGTAAGGGACTTCAGAGGGTGTTATAAAACGGAAGAGTGCTTCAAAGAGGAAGCGGTAGATGCTCTCTGTTTATTGACAGGTCATAAAATCAGTATCAGGATGGCTTTGGGCCATCAGCCTGGAGTAGTTACTGACATCTGGAGCTGTGGCAGTAACTGGAGAGTTGGAACACTCGAAAACAATCTGCTTTTCTCTGCAACAACCTTTCCTGTGGTTTACTTATTTCGCTGAGAGCTTTTTATAACCTTAAAACATATATTTGAGATCTATGACTACCAATAATCAAGTTTAATGTTAATGAAACTTCCCACCGGTGAAGGTGCCAATGTTCACGGACGCATTTACTTTTGATTGAATGATCCTGATGCTTAAATATTAAAGTCATTTTCAATAATAATGTTTTAAATTTATTTTTTATTTCAGTTCATTTGGCCTCTGAAGAAATCATTGAGTCCAAGGCACAAGAAGAGGAACCTAGTAGCTTGCTTAAATATTTCAGTGTTGTTTGGTGTAAAGCTTCGAAGAAAAAGCACAAGAAATGGGAAGGCGATGCTATTCTTATTGTAAAAGGGAGGTCCTTCACTCTGAAAGATTTGGAAGGCAAAGATATCGGAAGAGGTATTGTGGTCTATTACCTGTCTTATGGTCTGGTCTGAAATTAGTGTCTGTCTGTGGCTGTGCATTGAAGCACAGTTGGGTTTTATAAAGGGACAATTGGGGTGCTGTTGAATTTTGTGCCCCAACTATGTGTGCTACATCATATTCTTCATCATAGCGAACCCAGTACTTTCGTGAGCTATGCTAGCTCATTTGGGCAAATTCCGTCCAATGTTTAATTTTGTCTGATAGGCGCCAATGAGCTGCCTCTGTCTTGGCGCTCTTCTGAGATTCAGCAGTTTGTCATGGTCCCCGGCCCCCAGTGTGAAGTGACTGAGATAGTAAAGGCCGTCACTCAGGAAAGACTGAGCTGTCGAACACAGAGATGAGGGTTAGACCTGACCAGATGCACTGCAGACTGGGCGGTGCCGTTGTTGGCGCTGCACAGCATTCCCGCGGAGCTCGTCCTAGTGCAGCGCCGTCGGCGCCGTTGGCAGGTCCAGGTGCTCCACACTGGAGAGTCGATGTATTGTCCTCTATTATTTAGGTTTGGGTTTGGCCAGATTATAAAGTCTGTTGTACATACTCATTCGCTCACTTAAGCTATGGTTTATGGCTTGTTTGCTTTTCAGCTCATGTGCCAGCTACTATGTTGCAGTAAAGATTCAGAGGTGAACGCATAGCTTTATATATATTGTGATTTTATATATATGGGATGAATACATAGCTTTATATATATTGTGATTATATATATGGGATGAATACATAGCTTTATATATATTGTGATTATATATATGGGATGAACACATAGCTTTATATATATTGTGATTATATATATGGGATGAACACATAGCTTTATATATTGTGATTATATGTGGGATGAACACATAGCTTTATGTATTATATATATTTTGTAGCTTAGTAAGGAGAAGGCAGTGTGACTGGTAACTAGGAGGTGGTAAGGTAACGTCCAGTGAGTGTTCCTGCCAGCTACAGTGTCAGTGTTAAGGGACCAATGCATGCTTCACAGGGGACACCACTGAAAATCTGAAGGTGAGATGTTTTGCAAGTATTTGGTTGCATTTTCTAAAATATGACACTTTTAATGTTAATTATAATAACATTTCATTTTTAATCATGTGTATGTGCATATTTCTGTGTATGGGTATGTGCTGCGGGAGCTCCTTCTGCTCCTTCAGCCAATAGCTTGCCCAAGAGCTTTTGAGCAATTCTCCTGTTCCAAGTCTCCCATTTTACCATAAGTATGCTGGGAGTGAGCTGGGGAGAGCGTTATTGTTGAGAGTACACACTGCTCTTCTCCTGGACCTGAGTAGTTTCCAGCACCCACACAGGGCAGCCCCTTATAAATACACATCTGGTGTTTGATGTGGGTTCTGGGAATTGCGCTTGCGTCATCAGGCTTGTTCATCTGTCATTGTTCTTATATCAGAATAATACATTATGTTTCTGGCTAATGAGGTATACAGCGTAATTTGTGTGTACAATACAGTGTTTATTCTGTATGGTCATGGGCAGTTGACTATTTTATTACTAAGTTTTCTTAGAATGTCAGTTCAATTAATTTATTTTCTTTCTTATAGGCATCGGATATAAATTCAAAGAGCTTGAAAACATAGAAGAGGGCCAAATACTGGTGATTGGAGGGAAAGAAGTGGAAATCCTGGGTACAGTGTCTTCTGATGACTTCAGCAGCGGCAAGTGTTTTCAGCGTGGATGTGGAAGCCCCGCAGTCCCGAGTTCCCAGGCTGCCAGGAAATGCTTTTCCAACCCTTTCAAAAGTGTGTGCCAGTCTGGTCAGTCAAAGGAGAACAGACGGAGTGATTGGCAGAACTGCAAGCCCCGCCACGACCCGCACACACCAAGTAAGATTGTAAAGATAACCCGAGCCTTCTGTGTTCATTGTCCAGAGATTTTGTCATGCAAACTGTGTTTAAGTTTTGTTTTAAAATTTGCAAAGGTTGAGGTCAGGCCTGGGTTACATAGTGAGTTGAAAACCGGTCTGAACTATATTTTGAGACCTGTCTCAAAACCAAAAACTAAATAAAACAAAAAAAATTTCAGGTGAGGGACTGGAAAGATGGGTTAGTGGGTAGAGGCACCTGCTGCCAAGTCTGATGACCTGAACCTGATCCTTGGGACCCTCCTGGTGGAAGGAGAGATCCAGCTCCCCCAAGCTGTCCACATCATGCACACACCTACACACATACATATACAAAATTAAAAACAAAATTTTATGCTGGACAGGAATACCTTTAATCCCAGCACTCAGGAGGCAGTAACAGGTGGATCTCTGTGAGTTCAAGGCCGACCTTATCTACAGAGTGAGTTCTAGGACAGCCAGAGCTGTTACACAGAGAAACCCTGTCTTTGGGGCGGGGGTGTAGGTAGAGGCTGCTTGTTTGTTCCTGGCTGTCCAGATCTGAAATAAGCACACAGAAGCTGTATTAATTAAAACACTGCTTGTCCTATTAGCTTGTGCACATTTCTAGCTAGCTCTTATATCTTAAATTAACCCATTTCTATTAATCTGTGTATTGTCTGGCGTCCAGTGTCTGTCTTCTGCGGCTACATGGCTTCTCCTTGACTCTGCCTGTTCTCTCTCTCTATCTCACTGCTTGGAATTCCCACCTTGCCTTATTCTGCACTGCAATAGGCCCAAAGCAGCTTCTTTATTAACCAGTGGTATTCACAACATACAGAGGGGAATCCCACATTGGGGGGGGGGGTGGAGAAAAAAGGAAAAAAATTGAAAATTACAGGTGAAGATTATATTCAGATATACCTTTTAACATAAAGAATAGTGCTGAAATCAAATACTTTGGGAGTTGCCTGCTGAAGTCAAATATCCTCTGCAGCCCCTGCTTTGTCAGGAGTGGGAACAACACTATAGTCTCCCTTTACCTGCATTAATTTTCCCACTAAACTAACCTCTATCATAATCCCTTACTACATTTGTTAAAAACCTTACATCAAAGTTCTATTTAAACTAACACTATTGTATAAAATCATTGCTTCAGTTGAACAGCACAGCTTAGGAAAAAATCATTTTCATAATAATCCACAGATAAACATGCCGAGTAGGATGGGATATTTCCATGAGATAACCACACTACATTAGAACTGTGGGGATCCCTCACACCCATTCACACCATTCCAGATGCCAGAGAAAAATGGTGGTGGCATACATGCAAAGGCACAGCAGTAGAAGAGACATTCTGGAGCCAAGGCCCCTGGGACCTTGCCTGTCAGACATCCACCCCCCAGTGTCTTGCTCTCTGGTGGGTCACACTCCTGAGGCTCAGGTGCCACCTGCTGCTCCTCTGTCCTGGCCACCGGCACAGAAGCAGCATTTCTCTGTGAGCATTAGCAGTGTGTTAACTGGTTTTTATATCAGCTTGACACAGCTAGAGTTATCTGAGAGAAGGGAACCACAATAGAGAAAATGCCTCTGTAAGGCTGGCCTGTGGGCAAGTCTGTAATGCATTTTTAATATTTCCATTGGCGATTGATGTGGGAGGGCCCAGCCCTCGTGGGTAGTGCTACCCCTGGGCTGGTGCTTCTGTATGCTATGAGAAATCAGGCTGAACAAGCAAGCCATGGTGACAAGCCAGTTAGCAGTGTCCTTGGTGGCCTCTGCCTCTCTTTCTGCCTCCAGACTTCTGCCCTGGCTTCCCTCAGTGATGGACTCATAATCTGTAAGATAAAATAAAACCCTTTCCCCCCAAGGTTGCTTTTGATCATGGTGTTTACCACAACCGGATCCCTGTTGGGTTTCTGTGATCATGTCTAGGGCCATCAGTTCCTGCAATACAGCCGTCTTTATGATTTTAACCTTTGAATTAGGAGGGAGAGTTCTCAGGCTAGAGAAGAAAGCATCTGCCGATGATTACATACTGATAAAACACAAAGCAGCCGTTTTAAGAAGGAATCTATTGGGATGGATTGAATGGGTCATTGCTAACTGTGAACTGAGCTGAGCTCTCTGACCTACAATCAATCTCTAATCCTACAATCAGTAGGTGTTTATCCAATGGACTGGAATCTATTTTATCTCCCTTTTCTCATCCCTTTGTTCTTCCCTTTTTCTTTCTTGTTTTTTCTTGGATTGAATTAAGTTTTAGCTATGTTGCTAACATACAAACAGACTCCACAACCAACTTTGATGGATTAATTATCTTCAGATTTATCAACTGTCAGTCATCTTGTTATGTTTGATTTTTGTCTTTGGAGGGTATTTTAGTGGATCCTCTAAGTGGTGTTACCTGTTTTAAAGAATTAGGCTATTATTTGTTGGTCAATTCATGCTGCTTTGCAAAAGCTCATGAATTTGACATTCATGAGTGTAATAGTTAACTTTAAGCCAATAAAAGTTAGATCAATGGGAACTTTGTAATTCTCTCTTAGTTCTGACTAATGTTATCAGAAGTGATGGTCTTTGTCTGTTGTACAGATCTTAAGATAAAGGTAGCTTGGGAAGTCTTTGCAGAACGAGAATCTGTGAACACTGGCAAGTACATCTTGTCAGATTCTTACCCATGCCTTCAAATAAGAGTGGCTCTCTGTTCTCTGAGAGATAGGATGCTGTGCTTACCGATTAGACAAAAGTGAATTTCAGTTGTCTGTGGCAGTCAGAGAATATAACGTTCACAACTTTCTCTTCTCTCTCCTCCCCTCTCC
>NW_026067897.1:5179720-5189605 GCF_014885135.2 Alexandromys fortis | reverse complement strand
CTCCCCTCCCCTCCCCTCCCCTTCTCTCTTCTCCTCTCCTCTCCTCTCCTCTCTCCTCCCTTCCTCTCCCCTCCCTTCTCTTCCTTTTCTTTTCTTTCTGTTTTTCCTCTTTTGGCCAGAATTCCCTCTCTTCTTTCTGCCTCTGGAGTGCTAGGATCATAGGTGTGTGTCCATCTCTGGTACACACACACACACACACACACACACACACACACACACACTTCACCTTATCACGATGACAAGCTGTTCTGGTGTAGAAGTAATGGGAATGAGATAATGTTGTTACTGAAAGTGATATTGCCTTTCTACTTGGGCCTTCTTTTTAAGATTCCCTAGTGATGCCGCAACCGGACCAGAATCACCAGCGGCTGTTCAATAGGAACTGCTCCCCTCTTGTGGACGTGGTGGTAGACCCTCACCTTGTCCGTCACCTCCGATCGCATCAGCGAGATGGAGTCATCTTCCTCTACGAGTGTGTGATGGGAATGAGGTAGGAGAATAAATGGCAACAGTTAGGTGTTTCGAGAAGAATCTGATAGAATGAACCTCAAGTCTGCACCATACATGTTAGCTGGCAGGAAAAGCAGCTTGTACTAAATGCATGCATTTTTTTCCACAGTGGTGGAAGCCATGTGCAGGATGTCCTGCTGAGAAGTGGGCATTCAGGAGCAGTGACCTTAAGTAGCCCCACCCCCACACTATCCATTTATTTTAGTCTTATATAAATACTATTTTCACTTGTTTCTCATGAAAACCCTGTAAGTTAGGTAGGGAAAATACCAGGTTCTATGGACAGTGATAAGAATAGAGATTTGCTTTCCCAGTTATATGGCTAGTAAGAGGCAGCGTTAGATACGGAGTGCAAAAGATCAGCCTTTAGGTTGAAAGCTCTTTTCTCTAAACCATATGGCTTCTAAAATGTAGCTGTAATATAAATACATGTACATGAGCTGGGTGGTATCTCCCCAGACTTTGCTTATTAGCCCTAATTTCTAATAGAATACAATTTAACAAACTATATTGATATTTTCAGTAATAAACTTAATTCTGTTGGCCATTGTAACTTTTAAGTGTCATGTAGCTGTCTAACAGCTAAGATATAAAGCAGCCTAAGATGTATGATTTGGGAAATGCTTCCAATGACTTCATTTAAAGTTATATTAACTGTAAGATGTCAGACTGTTACCTAAGCTGTTTTGATTGAGGACTCCATAGTCTGTCAGAGAGTGATAAATTCTTATTGTAGAATATATTCTACACAATTTCAGCTCAGATCTTGTTGACTAAAGTTTCAATATATTTTGAATTGTTTTGATGTCTAATACTGAAATTGATTAAAAATGTGTTCAAATGTTAGTGATGAGAAACGTCATGTTTTGGTAATTAGTTCACAATATATAATGGTTATAACTGTCAGAGATTCAAAACTGATAGGTTATAATCAGCTAGATGAAACACTAATCTCCAGAGTCCTTATTACCAGGTTCCTGTTCTTGATGATATCAGGGCATGAAATATTTTCCCTTTGTGACTCAAGAAAGTATCACTCCTGACAGAGCACAAAGCAGATGTGGTGCGATTCTCGCTGATGAGATGGGCTTAGGAAAAACTCTGCAATGTATCTCGCTCATCTGGACCCTACAATGTCAAGGGCCTTACGGAGGCAAGCCAGTAATAAAGAAGACGCTTATTGTCACCCCTGGAAGCTTGGTGACTAATTGGAGGAAAGAATTTCAGAAGTGGCTGGGAAGTGAGAGGATCAAGATATTCACCGTTGATCAGGTGGGGTTTTTAAAGGGCTAATCCCTGGCCGTTCTTAAGATAGCCGGCTTTGTAGGCCAGCTTCAGCTTTAGCTCTGGAGTGTGTGCAGAAATGGAGTTTTGATTTCAGGCTGTTGTGGCGTGGTTGCCTTTGGTTCCTCAGAGTCACATGTTCAAGTGCTGACTACAGTGTGCACGTGCTCGTTTTCTTGCGGTGTGATGATGTAATGTCATGAGTTAGAAACGCAGCTGGACGCGTCTGTAATCCCAGAACTGTGAAGGTCAGACAGGAGCACCCAGAACTTGAGGCCAGCCTACACACACACACACACTCACACACACACACACACACACACACACACACACACACACACACACACACGATTCATATAATGTTTTCTGCATCATAGTTTAGCCTAGTTTACATTAAAAGTGCTCGGAACACATTAGCTTCGTGGTTTAAGAGGTCGCTGAGCTGGATTACTGGGACTATGGGGTTCCTTAGGAGAGTTATTAGTGACTTGGACAGCGAGACAGGGTGTTGTTATCTTACTTACTCTACTCTTTTGACTTTTTGGGGGGCCCTCAACTCAGCTCCCAAATAAATCACACATGGAGGCTTATTCTTACTTATGATCTTGCCAGCTTTTCTTAACCTAAATTATTCTGACTACCTTTTACCTCTGGGCTTTTTTCTTTTCTTATCTCTGTAATTTCAGTTTCCTCCCTCTATCTCTCTGCCCGCCAGCCCCGCCTATCCATGCTCCTGCCTTACTATTGGCCGTCCCGCTCTTTGTTAGGCTATCAGGTGTTTTATACAGGCAAAGAATCACAGCTGCACAGAGTTAAAGAAATGCAGCGTAAACCAAAGTCACACCTGAAGATGTTGTTCCCGAACAACAAGGCAGCGTGACTCTGAGCAGAGCTCAGGCCCCAGCCCAGTGACCATGGCAGTGACAGAAGAGGGAGTCTCTTCACATACCTTTTCGGGATGGGGGCAATATGGACACATGGCCAGGAGGCAGGGAGGGTGTGGGGGACACTGTGGACATCCCTTTGATGTAGACTCAGTAGACACTTTCCAGCTGAGATGCCCTGGCAGTGTAAGGCTGCTGGCTCTAGGTTCACACAGTGACCCAGGAGGTGCCTGTCAGTATCTGAGAGGGGAGCTGATCAGAGGCTGCCTGCTAGCCCTGTATGCAGTCAGTCACCTTCCAAAATCCATTTTACAGTAAAGTGTTAAATATTTCATTTGTTTTACTGAATAATGAGAAAACAGAATGGTTTTTATTAATTTTTTTGTTACCATTTCAAATCAAAGTATTATAAGTCAACCTTGGGAAGTCATCCAGGAGCTTGTGATGTTTTTAGGAGTGGGTCCTCTGGGAGTTGACTAGGATTAGATATAGTCATAAGGATGGAGGCCTAGGTTGGGATTCGTACGCTGGCCCTAAAGGAGGACAGAGCAGGCCTTCCTCTCTCCATCGTGTGAGCTAGAGGACTTTTCCAGCGAAGCCAGGGAGAAGGGAGGCTTTTTTGTGGTAGCACCGGGGTCCCTGGGCTGGCTGGTGCAGTTGACTGTTACATTAGGTTCAGCTGTGTGGGGCTTTGTTGGTACCAAGAAGGTTCTGTTGCTCACGGGTAGTTTTGATCTTTTGACTTAGGATGTTCATCAGTCAGGTCCCTTGCTGGTGGGATCTGAAGGAATTATGGGGGAGAAAACCCAGGAGCCCTCGGAAGGAGGAAAAGAAACAAATGACTTTGTAGAGTCAGCGGCTGGGACTGCCTGTTGTTGAAACCATCTTGGTATAGCCCAGTGGGAAAAGACAGGATGAGCTAATGGATTCTGTCTTTGGTTACTGCTTAGATTTGATTTCATAGTTTCTCTTTATGGTTTATTAAATATTATTTTTCTCTCTTTAGGATCATAAAGTCGAGGAATTCATCAATTCTACATTTTATTCTGTTCTTGTCATCAGTTATGAAATGTTACTTCGTTCCCTAGATCTAATTAAGACTGTAAGATTTGACCTTCTGATCTGTGATGAGGGGCATCGTTTGAAGAACAGCAGCATTAAGACAGCTGCAGCCCTCTTCAGCCTCCCTTGTGAGAAGAGAGTGATCCTGACTGGTTAGTAGTCACTCTGGGGAAGACATGATGGGGTTTTTGCCTATTGAACCTTTGCCGTTTGTAATCTGATGCTTGACATAAAAAGAAGTGGTGTTGGGGGAATTCATACGAGTAGGCCTGTGTTAATTTAATTGACCTGAATCTTTCAGTCCCTGGGCAAGTTCTGCAACCTTGTTTCTGGACCCTTTGAAGAATAAATTTAGTGTTGGCACAGTAAAGAATGTAGGTTGTTCCCATGCGTGTTCCCTCCCAGTCCAGGTGGGTCTATATATGTTTTTCTTTGGGTTCCCCTTATTACTTAGTTTCTCTAGGATCATGAACTATAGGCTCGATGCTCTTTGTTTATGGTTAGAGTCCACTAATGAGTGAGTACATGCCATATTCGGTTTTTTGGGTCTGGGTTACCTCACTCAGTATAGTGTTTTCTGATTCCATCCATTTGCATGCAAAATTCAATATACGACCAGGTCCTGCCAGCTTATTTGTCCGTGTGAGGGAAGCGTGAGGGTTAAGAAAGAGACAAGAGAAAGCTAATGTAGTCGTGAGGGCATCCAGTAAATACTCAGATTCTCCTTGTGCTTGTTTCTCACAGGCTTTACATACCCCAATCCAGAAAGGAGGGGGAGGCAAAAGACTTCACCAAGACACAAAGAACAAAGTAATCACCTTCTCAGTGCCCAAAGCATCACACAACCACAGCCTAGGTCAAAGTATCCTGGCAGTCAAACCTCCTTTCATAACCTTGAGGGAGCAAGAGTAGTTCTGAACTCTGACCTTTAGTCCACTTCTGTGGGTTCCCACAGTGAAACAGGGATGTGTTGGCATTCATGTCGTAGAGTTGTGAGGGCCAGGGGAGTGGATTCACGTAACCGGGACTCCCAGTCGTGTGGTGAGCCTTTCGCGTCCCTTCCAGCGATGTTTTGTGTGTGCTGCGGTGCATAGCTTGGTGCCGGGCAGCGCTTCCGGCCTAGTGTGTTGGAAAGGTGGGCAGATCAGGCCTGACTTAAAGTCTGACGAGTCTGAGTTTCCCAGTGTAACTTCCCTCTCATCCTTGCCTTTCATGCCACCATTCTTCAGTCTGCCGTTCTGGCAGGAGAGGGAAGGAGGTTTTATCCACTTCTGACAGTACTTACCAGTCTCTCCACTTTCTGCTCAAGGTTCTACTCCCTAGCATTTTACGCTTAAAAATATGTGAATGTATGCTGTGTGTGCATGTGGACATGGAAGCCAGGAGGGGGTGTCAATGTCCTGGAACTGAAGTTTCTGTTGGCTGGGAGCTGCCACGGTGCTGGGGACTGAATCCAGGTTCTCTGAAAGAGCCATCCCTCCGCCCCACATTCCCTGCTGGATTGAATGCTTCTGGAGTGAACTGTGGGTGTGACATCTGTGTGATCTTGTCCTCCGTGTGTCCTTTATGCATGCCAGAGCCCCTGTGAAGCTGTAACTGGAAGAGGGAAGGACTATAAATAGCCACTTGTTCCTTTTCTAAGTCTTCTCACAGATATAAGTATCCCATAGCCATAGAGAAGGGCCAACTCTGCCTCCTTTTTGTAGCAAGTTGGGGTAACACATTTTTAAACAATTCGGTTCTTGGGCTAGTATTAGCCATTACTAGTGGTGATATTTAAAACTATGCTGTAAAAGTGACTTTGAGCTAGGGGGTGACACTGGGTTCCCATGACCCAAGCGTTTGGAGGAGAGTCAGTATGGCTCCTGACTTCAAGGCCTTCTCTACATACTGAGTTCTAGGTCAACCAGAGTTGTCAAGACTAGCCTCCCGGTACTTAGGTGTTTATGTGAGTTGACTGCTCTGACCCTTAGCCAGGTGATGAATTTGTAAACATCCTGTTCAGGGTACTCAAGGGGAGGGTGGGTTCAAAACACCAGCAGCCAGACTCCACAGCCTGTCCCCAGACACTTTGCTAAAACTACATGTAAAAATTCACACGACTATTGATATTTGAAGCTTTGATTTTGCTGTTCTTTCTGAGTTTTAGAGTGTTTGTTTGTTTATATTTATTGCTGTCAGGGAAGAAGGCAGGAATTTCTTCAGGAACCTGTGATATAAGACAACTCTAACCTCTCATCACTGTTCCTCTCCCTAGGTACCCCCGTGCAGAATGACTTGCAAGAGTTCTTTGCATTAGTGGACTTTGTTAATCCAGGAATATTAGGCTCCTTGTCGTCCTACAGGAAAATATATGAGGAGCCCATCATTATGTCCAGAGAGCCCTCTTCTTCCACGGTATAATTCACTTTAATAATTTTTTTAAAATGCAGTATGTCTGGAAGAATCATAATTTTGGTATTCACTTACATACTGTATTTTATTAAATCTAAGGTACTTCTAGTAATAATCGATATCACTGTTCTGTGTATTATTAAAGAGAGCACCACTAAAATTGTAAAGAAAACACTGATTGTTAAAAAGTATCCTAGGTGCTGAGGCAGGACTTCTGGAATCTAGGACACTCTGGGCTACAAAGTATGACTCTAAGACACACATGTGAGTGCATACACACACACACTCACACACACACACTCACACACTCTCTCCCCCTACATTCTGCCAGATGTAGTGGCGCACGCCTTTAATCCCAGCATTCAGGGAGGCAGAGGCAGGAGAACTGCTGTGAGTTTGAGGCAATTCTGGTCCACATAGTGAATCCAGCACAGCCAGGGCTACATTGTGAGATCCTGTGTCCAAAAAACTACACCCCAGTGCTCCCGACCCCACCTCATCCAACGCACAACACTGAACCCTACTTTGTTTATTGTTTGTGTGTTTTTGGTGAAAGTCTCCTGTAGCTCAGGCTGACTTTGATCCACCAAACACAGTTTTATCTGATGTGAAGTGGATCAAACCTAGGGCTTCTTATATGCTAGGAAGCAGTCTAAAAATTGATCAGCATCTCCAGTGCCACATCTTGTTCTAGAGAAGTTAAATTATAAAGGTAATCTGTCAGCATATATTTTATTAAGCATTTTATACAATTCAGAATTAGTGTAAAATAATGACCTATGTGAATATTTAATAATTGCATGGAAAATGTTCATGGTATAGTATATAAGAATAGTGTTAGTTACTTATTGACCTAATGTGTTTGTTTTTGAGACAGGATTTTTTTTTATCTAGGCCAGACTGGCCTGGAATTCACTGTCTAGACCAGGTTGTCCATTTGCTGGGTCTGTTAAGTGCGGGGATCAAAGGCAAGTGCCACCACACCCAGCCTAGTATAACACACACTTTAAACACTGCAAGTGGATCAAAGGGTAAGAGGTACACACTGGAGGATCCAAGATGAGCCTGAACGAATCTTCCCTCTTTGCACCAAGCTTCATTCCAGTAGCTTGAGGTTTTCCTGTGTTGTGTGCAGCATGCATGCTACAGTGTGTGTGTGTGCTCAGGACGCGCTCAGGAGCTCTTGTCTCCCATCCTGTGGACTGTGGGTTCCCGGGATTACACACAAGTCAGTGTTCTTCACCTGCTGAACTCTCTCAGCAGCTCAGAGTAGTTGTTTCTGCTTGATTAGAATAGACTTTAGATTTCTGATAGTTCTGTATAGAGCTATAGTTTCTATCTTTTCTTTAAAAGCTTTATTACATTTGTAACAAAATTTAAACTCTTAAAATGTAAGGAGAGTATTTATATACGGGAGTAAATATTTATATGAGGGATATGTTTAAACTTCTCTGTCAAGTTTTTGTATGCTCAAAGGATTCTATAGAGAATTTAAGCATATATTTTATTAATATTATGCTTTGACTTAAAACATTTATGTAATGAACAGTGTATAATGATTTTGAAAGTTTCAACAGTCTCCTGTGCTAGTAAATTAAATTCATTTATTCTTTCAGAATTTCATACCTGCATACAATGTATTTCATTCATATCACTACACACTGTTGCCTTGTCAATCCCTTGTGGATTGATGGCCCCACGCCCTTCTCTGAGTCCATGAGCGCAGCCCTTATGTGTTCTCCGCAGCCCAGCTGGGCCCCCCCCCCCCCCCCCGCAGACCATGAGCGCAGCCCTCATATGTTCTCCGCAGCCCAGCTGCTGTGAGCCTGTGGAGTCCATGGGTGCGGTGGCCCTGTCAGGCCCAGAAGACACTGGCTCGCTCTGCTGTCCCCACCTCAAGCTGACAGTCTTTCTCCCTGGTCTTGTGAGAAGTTCCCTGAGCCTTGCTGATGATTTTAAAGATGTGTATCATACAACTGTCATATGAGGCTTAATGATATATACTATATCACACACACACACACACACACACACACACACACACACACACACACACACGAGCACAATTGTCCTAAACAGGGTAGCTCCCTTTCATAAGCCTAGAGTGTGTAAGAGCCTGGTATCATCTTTCTGAGATGTCTCCTCATGAGTTGTTGGTCAAAGGTGTCTGGAAATCCCCCCAAATATTGGTTATTGCAATTGCTCTTGGTTGTCCATCGAACTTGATGTTAAGACTCTATGCCTAGGATAAGACCACACTCTTTGATCACAGGACATGTTGTTCCTGACCAGGAAGGTTTCCTCATACTGAAAGGTTCTGTGCAGACTCCTGGGAGAGGAAAAGAGTCAAAACTCTTATTTGTTGTGAGTCCTGCGGCTACAGTAACAGTTGGTGTGCAGGATCTCACGGACGCAGGAGCAGCATAGGCCTGGCAGCAATAACCAGGTGCTCGCTGATGTAAGGCCTGTTCCCCAGGAGGAAATACATGCCTGGCATTGTAAATGGGGCCAAGAGCCTCTCCTTGGGAGCTCAGAGGCTCCAAGTGTTATTCTGCTAAGTGGACATAGTATCTAACTTTCTTCTGTTCTTTTTTTCTTTTCTTTTAAATTGATTTTATTGAGCTCTACATTTTTCTCTGCTCCCCTCCCTGCCTCTCCCCTTCCCTTCAACCTTCTCTCATGGTCCCCATGCTCCCAATTTACTCAGGAGATCTTGTCTTTTTCTACTTCGCCTGTAGATTAGATCCATGTGTCTCTCTTAGGGTCCTCTTTACTGTCTAGGTTCTTTGGGATTGTGATTTATAGGCTGGTTTTCTTGGCTTTATGTTTAAAAACCACTTATGAGTGAGTACCTTTCTTCTGCTCTTATCTTTATACTGTGGATTAGTACAGCTCCCAAACCTCAGAGAAGTTTATTTGTACAGTGGCTAGTAATGAACACAGAAACTCCCAGCTGGTGAGAGTTCAAAGAATACATGTCTGTGGAGTACTCAGTCACAAATGGGACGTTTATATCACACAGCCCCCTGCAAGACTCAGGAGCTGTTGCAGAAGAGAGAATGGGAAGAGCATAGGAGCCAGAGGCCAGGGAGGATCAGAGCAAAACACTGTTGTGCCAGTGGCTACAGCAGCCTTGGTTTCTGTCCAAGATCAGTTCAGTCAGATTCCATTTTGGAGGGGCCCATGAGCCTCCACTCCTAGCTGAGAAGCTAATGACAGTTGGTGGCTTCTGGGAGAGGGACAGTCAGTTTCCTTTAAGAATGTGGCCTCTAGCAAGTCCACCATGCTCCAGTAGATGGCCCACACCAATGAGTATGTGGGTAGAAAACTGAAGTTGGTGGGTGGCTTAGCCACTGTTTTGTTGCTATGAAGCACACTATGACCATGGCAGTTTGTTTGTTTGTTTATTTATTTTGTATATAATATTCTGTCTGTGTGTATGCCTGCAGTCCAGAAGAGGGCACCAGACCCTATTACACATGGTTGTGAGCTACCATGTGGTTGCTGGGAATTGAACTCAGGACCTTTGGAAGAGCAGGCAATGCTCTTAACCTCTGAGCCATCTCTCCAGCTCTGACCATGGCAGTTCTTATAAAAGAAAACATTTAACTGGGGGCTGCCTTACAGTTTCAGAGGCTTAGTCATTATCATCATATCAAATCAAGGAGCATGGCATCAGGCATGACAGTCATGGTGCTGGAGAAGATGAGAGCTGCATCCTTATCCACAGGCAGGGGGAGAGAGAGAGAGA
>NW_026067897.1:5127514-5179138 GCF_014885135.2 Alexandromys fortis | reverse complement strand
AGAGACAGAGAGAGAGAGAGAGAGAGACAGAGAGAGAGAGAGACACAGAGAGAGAGAAGATGAGAGCTGCATCCTTATCCACAGGCAGGGAGAGAGAGAGACAGAGAGACAGAGAGACAGAGAGACAGAGAGACAGAGAGAGAGAGACAGAGAGAGACAGAGAGAAGATGAGAGCTGCATCCTTATCCACAGGCAGGGAGAGAGAGAGAGAGAGAGACAGAGAGACAGAGACAGAGAGAGACAGAGACAGAGAGAGACACAGAGAGAGACAGAGAGGGAGGACAGAGAGACAGAGACAGAGACAGACAGACAGAGAGAGACAGAGACAGAGAGAGACAGACACTGGGCCTAGTGTGGACTTTTGAAACCTCAAAGCTGATCCCTGTGACCATTTCTTCCAATAAGGCCACACCTCCTAACCCTTTTAATCCTTTCAAATAGTGCCACCCCCAGGCGACTAAGCATTTAAATACACGAGCCTTCAGTGACCATTCTTACTCCAGCCTCCACAGTGGTTTATAAAAAACATTTAAGAAATTGGGAGGTGTGAGGACTTGGGGTTCATCTGGGAGGAGATGGAGGGAGGAGTAGGGGGAGAATATGGTTAAAACACACTGTATGTGTATGTGAAAGTCTCAAAGAATTAATAAAAGGTGCATATTTTTGAAAGATTGTGATGGGTTTTTGCTTGGTTTCCTCCAGGGCTAGGAATTAAACAGAGGGCCTGCGTATATTCTGCTATTGATTAGACCACCACTATGGTGGTTGTGCTTTCTGTCCCGTACCTGTATTTCATTTCTAGGAGAGGACGGTCCCATGGGGCTTGTAATCTCAGCACTCTGGAGTTAGGGCTGGAAGACTGTGCTATGCGGGGAGTCTCAGGCGAGTCTCAGCTGTGTCGTGGACTTTGTCTCAAAAGCCACCTCTTTCTCCCCATAAAATGTGATGGAAATAATTGATCTGGTTTAACATTATATAATATTTAATGCTCACTTTAACCATAACAACAGGCATTTTTTTTGCATACCACTTTTTAAGTCTGCTCTTTTCTTCCACAGGAAGAAAAAGAGTTAGGAGAGAGAAGAGCAGCTGAACTCACTGCTCTCACTGGCCTTTTTATCCTCAGAAGAACTCAGGAAGTCATCAATAAGTACCTTCCCCCTAAGATAGAGAGCGTGGTCTTTTGCCGCCCAGGGGCACTGCAGCTTGAACTCTACCGGGAGCTGCTGAGCTCTCAGTCCTTCAGGTTCTGTCTCCAAGGACTGTCGGAAAATCACCTCGTCTGCATAGGGGCCTTAAAGAAACTGTGCAACCACCCTTGCCTTTTGTTCCGCCCTGTGAAGGTATGTCGTATGTATGGATATGCAGGCCTGAGATGAGGGCGGTGTGGCTTGGGAGTGCCAGGAGGCCGACTGTGCTCAGCCCTGGCGTTTGTGAAGGTTTCATATGCTCAGTGGCCGCTCCTGTGTCTCAACCTTTGCCATGGTCTCGCCTTTTGTAGGTTTTGTGTGATACTAACAAATACTGAACTTACTATTGAAATAATTTATTTTTCTTTTTATAAAAGTAAGACATGACTTTTGCATAAAATTTGGAAAATTCAGAAAATTCACAAAAAGAAAATAAACAAAATTGGTATGGTGTGCACACCTGTAATACGCACAATGTGGGAGGCAGAGGCAGGAGGATTGCTTTGATTTTGGGATCAGCCTGGGCTACAGAGTAAGACTCTATTGCAGAACATAAACAAAACAAAAATAATGTTATACTCTCCACCCTGAGAAAACCACATTTTGGTATTATTAATAGTACTAGCTGATAGCTGTTAATACCGAGAATAAAGTGCTTTTCTGGTTTTATTTTGTTTATTCTTCATAAGCTATTTGGAATATGCTTACTGTCTTCCCTTTTCTGTTAAGGGGAATTTTCTTGCTGTTTAGCCAAGGCTGGCATTGTATCCCAGGCCCTAGTGATTCTCCCACTTCAGCCGGCACAGTGGCTGCTGTTTAGCCAAGGCTGGCATTGTATCAGAGACCCTAGTGACTCTCCCGCTTCAGCCGGCGGAATGGCCAGGCCCAGAAGCACCTGCTATTGTGCTCAGCTCTTGTCCCTATTCCAGCATGGCCAAGGCTGCACAGAGAAAAAGAAAACAGGCACTCAGAGATATTTATGTATAATCTTATTCTAGAACATTTCCCAGATTAGATTCCTTTTATAGGTGTGAATGTGGATGATGATGTAGTTGAGCCAACTGTTTGCATATTTAATGACTGTAAGGCAGTCTGCAGCATAGCAAGGATTTCTGAGATTAGGGCTGGTTCCTTACAGCTATACCCGTAGTTCTTTTGCTCTGAGAGCATCTCCTGCAGCTCAGGTTGGCCTTGAATTTCATGTGTAACTGAGCAGGACCCTAGATTCTGGCTCTGATAGCCTTTGTTTCCCAGCAGCTGGATGATGGCATACACCACTGCTCCCTGCTCTTCCTTTGGAACTTTGGCAAATTTGGGACTTAAGTTGTATCTGTGAGCATTGGTTTTTCTTATCTGGAAACTAATAATTATTAGCAGAGCTAATAATTAGCTCATTGTGACATTTTAACAAGAAATGATAGGAAGAGCCTAGCAGAACGCCTGGTTAAAGAAGTTGTACAGTAATCACTAATGATATCCCCTCTCACCCGGGAAAACTTTTATTCAGTTCTTTATACAGTAACTCAGAATATGTTCCCCAATAAAAACCTTTCTAAACAAAACTTTGGGCACTAGCTTATATATGAGATCATTAATTATATACTTAAAAAATGGAGTGTTCTAGCAGAATTTTCCATGTTCATCCTATGGGGGTCCTATTTCCTCAATTTGTCATAGAAGTGAGCTTTAGGTAATTCTGCAGAAGGCTAGATTATAATAATTTATGAAGCAAATTTTAAGAAACAGATTCTATATACAGTGGTAAACATGAAATTGTTTGGGCCTGATGCCCAGGTAAGAATAGAAGCCAAAAACTTTTCCTTAAAAGGAAGAAATTATGATGGCTTAGAATATATTACTTAATTTAGAAAGTTTTTTGCATATTCTGTGTGTGTGTGTATGTATGTATGTATGTGTGTGTGTGTGTGTGTGTGTGTGTGTGGTATATAAATGTGTGTGTCTACCCCATATAAATTTTTTATGGTGTAACCATATTCAAATATTTAAACTAAACCCTGGGTCAAGACCTCTTCAGATTATAGGCATTTTATGTAGATCTCACCTGATACAAGTTCTTCAAGTAGTATAGATATTCAGTCAAATGCCTTGACCTAAGTATATTTTGGGTGCATGTGTGAATAGTCAAATTACAATTAAATATATGCCCAGAAAGATTTGCCTAGTACAAAAATTAGGGATATAACATGCATGGGTGTAAGGGGAGTTAAACATGTGTGTAGCAATTACTCAGTGAAATAAGGTCCAGGATGGACCAGTGTGGGAAAAGGACTGGGCAGGCCTGGCAGCCACACCTTTAATCTCTGAGTTCTGCCTACTTAGGGAGTTGCAGGCCAGACGGTCTGTAAGCTGAGACCCCGAGAGAAGAAAGGGCTCTGAGTCAGCACACGGCCTTCTGTAGAACTGCGATTACAGCTGAGGGAGGAAGCTAACACGGTTTCAGAGGAAGGGGGAAGAGACCTGCTACCCCTGAGCATTTAGCCTAAAGGGGATTGTCATTGAGTCACCTTCATCTCATCTTGTGTGTTTCTGTGCCAACTAGGCATTTTTAGGGAAGAATTTCAGAGGTGCTTGGAATAAAGTAACCTGAGTCTATTAGTAAAATAGGGTCCTGGGTTCAATATCAGCATACCTCCATCCCAAATCCTGGGATTATAAGCAAAATGTGTTATAAGATAAAATTTAAAATTTTAGCTTATTGATGACATCATTCTCTTCCTTCCTTCCTTCCTTTTTTCCTTTCTTTTCTTTTTTTTTTTTTTAGGCAGGGTTTCTCTGTAGCTTTGGTGCTTGTCCTAGAATTTGCTCTTGCAGACCAGGCTGAACTCGAACTCACAGAGATCTCCCTGTCTCTGCCTCCCGAGTGCTGGGATTAAAGGTGTGCACCACCACCGCCTGGTGACATCATTGCTCTTATGAAGAAACTGATGTGACTCATGGCTCAGGCAACTGTTGTGCTTGTTTGAGTTTGTCATCTGGGAGATGCTGTGAGCCACCTACAATTCAAGGGAAAATGTGATAGGGAGGAAAGGGGACAGTGATAGGGAGTAAGAATTGATAGGAGGGGTCAGGGTTTGGGAAGGGCCAAGAACTCTGCGGGAGGCATGGCTGCTTCCAAAATGGTAATTGTGACCTGGAAAGATTGACCTCACGGTTAGCTGGGCTACCTCCTTAATAAAGCAGCAGCCATGAGCCAGTGTTAACTCCCATTTGAACAGGGAAAAGAATGTAGCTCAAGCAGTGAAGAAAATGAAGAGAGGAACCTATGCCAAGGCTTGCTGACCGTGTTCCCGGCCGGCTACGACCCTCTCCAGTTCTCTGAGAAGGAGTCTGGGAAACTGCAGGTGCTGGTGAAGCTCCTGGCGGCCATCCATGAACTTCGCCCAGCTGAAAAGTAAGCCCTGCACCAGCCCCCATGTTACTGTCACCGTGCCCTGCCTCTGCAGTCCCTGCCAGCCGCCCTCTCACGTGGGGGTGAGACCTAGGGTTCTGTGTACGATACCCTGAGCTCCTTCCTTCCGAGGAGCCTCTGCAGGTTTTAAGGCAGGGGCTAGGGAGATGGCTCTTGATTAAGAGTCCGTCCTGCACACAACTCGGTGGCTAACAGCTGCTCCTAACTCTGCCTGCCATTGCTGTTCCTGTCATATTGGTGTTGCTATTTTCCTTTAACTCAAAAACAAAAGAACAAAATACTGCCTTAAAATGCTATGTAACGAAGTTTTGTTTTTGGTTGACAGAGTGGTTTTGGTGTCCAACTACAGACAAACCCTGAATATTCTAGAAGATGTATGCAGGCATCATGGATATGCTTGTGCAAGACTTGATGGCCAGACACCAGTGTCTCAAAGGCAGCAGATTGTTGATAGTTTCAACAGTAAATACTCTACTGATTTTATTTTTTTATTAAGTTCCAAAGCTGGTGGTGTGGGACTTAATCTTATTGGAGGATCTCACTTAATTCTCTATGATATTGACTGGAACCCAGCTACTGACATCCAGGTAGGAATGTTTATGCATCAAGTTGACACTGTGAATGCCTAGGAAATCAAGTGATGCGTAAATAGTTGTTGGGTATGGGGCTCTTGTTTTGTGGCAGGCACCTGCTGAGTGTTCTCCGTTTGCTGTCTCCTTAATACTTGCAACATCTCCACATGTGCATGTATGAAGCCCATGTTTTTTGTATGTGAAGAAATGGAAGCTTGTTATTCCAACCTGAGAGTTCACAACCAGTCTTCATGTCACACTGTGCAGCAGGGTTGCAGGGTGTTCGTGACCCTTGGGCCATTTGTGTAGACTGCAGTAAGTCTGCAGCATAAACTTTAGGAAACTGAAGAAGACCAAGTCTATTTTCGTGTGTTTTGAGGTTTTCGGCATATAGATTTTTCTCCTAGTTGGTATTTTCATCATGGGATGCTAAGACAGCCCTGAGTTTGGATTTACTAGACTTCAGAGGGTTGAGGAGGCAGCTTACTCACAGTTACTGTTTTACAAGAACACGAAGATCAGCAAATGCATGGGGAGTCCACGAGGGACCAGACACAGCTCTGCACGTCCCTCCCGGCAGAGCTGTCTGAAGGGCACTGATGAGCATGGCACCAAGGTTTGCCGTTCAGGGTCTTTGCTGGGAGTTGGTTCTGTGGACATGGAAATGCCTCCAGGACAGTCTGATGGATTTATTCAGTCCCTCCAGAGTCAGTCGGATTATACTACATGAAGCTGAGTGTGATATTTCATATAAGGGAAGTTAAAGGATGTTTGGAGAAATGAAAACCTCACTGACTACAGACTTAAGTTTCAGCAGGAGAGAAAAGAGTTGAGGGAAAGGGAAAACCCTGACTTCAGGATCCAGGCTGCCTGTCACAGAGAAAACAGGTGTTTTCTTGGTTCTTTAAGTGGTCTCTGGTTTGTTGGTGTTGGGGGTGATACTCTTTGAAATCTTACCTCACAAATTAAGGGATTTCTCTCGTAAGCTTTAGATCAACAGACAGTTTGTGGTAGAGACTGATGGCTGAGCTTGCCAGCGTTGTCCTGTTTCTGGTGAGGGTGAGGGACAGCCACACTCTTCATTGTTTGTGAGAGGAGCACAGCAGCAGGCGTCATGGACTAACGACACGAGGGCCATTTTTGTGGGCGTGCAGAAGGTTAAACACCAGCCCTTTACTGCACAGTGTCATTGTCAGTGCCTAAAGCCCAAAGCGGTCGCAGATGCCCTTTGGGATTTGCAAGGGTGAATTATTAGTTGCCTAGTCCCGCCGTATCCAGGCTGTACTTGGTTCTTTGCGTCTTGGCTGCCATGTTTTATCAGAATACCCATCTCACTGCTGCATGGTGCTCCCGTAGCTACTTCACATGCCTCCATGCAAGCTCAACCTCCCTCGCTGAACCCAGGGCGAAGATGTACAGAGGGCCAGTGCGTGCAATGGTGTGTGTGTGCAGGTCGGAGGACAGTGCATGCGATGATGACGATGATGATGATGATGGGTTGTGTGTGTGTGTGTATGTGTGCAGGCCGGAGGACAGTGCATGCGATGGTGTGTGTGTGTGTGTGTGTGTGTGTGTGTGTGTGTGCAGGCCAGAGGACAGTGCATGCGACGGTGTGTGTGCAGGCTGGAGGACAGTGCATGAGATGGTGTGTGTGTGTGCAGGCCAGAGGACAGTGCATGCATGCAATGGTGTTTGTGCAGGCCAGAGGACAGCTGCAGTAGCTGTTCTCCCTTACACTGTAGGTTCTGGGCCTCAAACTGGGATTGTCAAGCTGGTGCTTTTACCTGTTGAGCATGCTGGCATCCTTTTTTTTTTTTTTTTGAGCTTTAGTGAAATTCAGAATTCCCTATGGTAAATATAATCCTGAAAATTGCTCATGTGCATCAGTTTCTGCTGTACTCAGAACTCTTGTTTTGTCTAGGCTATGTCCAGAGTATGGAGAGATGGCCAGAAACACCCTGTGCATATCTACAGACTCCTGACTACAGGTAAAGATCTTTCATGGGACCAAAATGTATCTCCTTAGAGTTTTCCTTTTGTTAGTTTGTGCTTGAGTATCTGGAATGTATTCTTTTGTCAGATAATAAGTAGTAGATGTGTTTTACCCATCACCAACAATAGATGCCAGAAAGGAACCTAATGGGTGTTTGCTCCCCAGGTACAATCGAGGAAAAGATCTACCAAAGGCAGATCAGTAAGCAAGGCCTCTCGGGGGCAGTTGTCGACCTGACCAGGTCATCTGAACACATCCAGTTCTCGGTAGAGGAGCTTAAAGACTTGTTCACGCTACACGAAGATTCACCGTGTGTGACCCATGACCTGCTTGGCTGCGAGTGCGGAGGCGGAAAGGGTCCCACTGGTGAGTTGTGTTGGTTTCCTCAGGCAGCCAGATTGTCTCTGGACACCTTTAGGTTTCCTGTCTCTGGGGCTGGGGGCGGTGCTAGAGAAGTGTTCAATAGAACTTTGTTCTCCTCTTGCTTTCATCTCTGACTCTGTTGTGAAGAAATTAACTTATGTAGCAAATATGCCTGGTAGGGTGGCTTCAGAGTAAGGAAAACGTTTTACATTTTATTACAATGCCATAAAAATCCTGTGCTTAGTGGAATTACCTATTGTTTGTTTAAGTCATGTAAGATTTGTTTATAACGGGGCCAGACTTTAAGAGGTGCTCAGAAGCGGCCGTACTCCTCATACTCCTCAGTTATAATTAATTATAATGATATACATTTATTAGGCGGTAGATTATTTTACTGTTTTAGGTTTTGAGACAGGGTCTTACTATGTGGCTCTGGCTGATCTGAAGTTTGTTATGTAGACCAGGCTAACCTTTATCTTCCAGGGATCCTCCTGCCTTAGGGGTAGATTTAAAACTTCAGATAAATGTTTTCATTTTTCTCTTTATGGACATTTGATCCTATTATGTACTTTTTTCTTTTTTGTTTTATTTCATAAAACCTTTTCTTTTCTTTTTTTTTTTTTTTAAAGTCAAGTTTTTGTTATATAGCCTGGGGTAACCTCAGATTCCCCTTGTAGCCCAGGCTAGCCTGGAATGTAACATCTTCTGGCCCCAATCTTCCAAGTGCTAAGGTTATAGGTGTGCACTGCCATGTCTGTCTTTTCCTGGTATTTGTTTGCTTATTTATATTTGGGTAGTTATGGATTCAACCCAGGACCTCACGGATGCTAGGAAAGCTTCTCTTTCTGAGCTAGATCAACAACCTTTTTAGTTTTTATTGTGAAGTATCATCTCACCAAGTTGCCAAGGCTAGCCTTGAACTTGCAATTCTGTCTCAGCTTCCCAAGTGATATTATAGACCTGATCTACTAGGCTTGGGCTTCTGTTTTAATGTATTTAATGTAATGCTCTTTTTCTCTTTTTTTTCAGTTGAACTCTTGGCTTAATGATCTCTTTCTTTCTTTCTTTCTTTCTTTCTTTCTTTCTTTCTTTCTTTCTTTCTTTCTTTCTTCTCTCTCCCCCCCCCCCCCCCACCGGCTGTCCTAGAACTCAGAGATCTGCCTGCCTCTGCCTCCAGAGTGCTTGGATAAAGTTGTGTGCCACCACCATTCATGTTGCCCGGCATGGCTTACTGACTTTCAAACTTATTTTCTAAAATGATTTTTTTTTGGGGGTTTTTCGAGACAGGGTTTCTCTGTAGCTTTAGTGCCTGTCCTGGAACTAGCTCTGTAGACCAGGCTGGCCTCGAACTCCCAGAGATCCACCTGCCTCTGCCTCCCGAGTGCTGGGATTATCTAAAATGATTTTTAACCCTTTGAATTTTCTTCTATGCCAAACCCCATAAATTTAATGTGTAGTCTTCTTATCTTCCAGTTTGACATATTTCATATTACCTATTGTTATTTCTTCTTTACTCATGATTTATTTTGAAATATTCTTTCAGTCCTAAACACTGTACACATGAGCAGTACTAAGTGGACTCAGCAGGTTGTGTGTGTGCGACAGTAGTTATTATAGGAGATGCGTAAGTTCTAGGGGATTAGTGGGGTGAGAGCAGTTGGAGGTGTGTAAATGATGTAAATACGATAAACTCATTGTAAGTTTTTAGAAATAGCAATATGCTGGGTGAAGGTGGGTCCCTTCTCCTCAGCTGCGTTATCCTCTGTTATATGAAAATATCATAGTTTATCCGCCACACTACAGATGTGTAATTAGTTATAGACTTTTACTTACACACTGTTTTCATACAGTCAAGTGTGTGTGTTGGGGAACTTATCAGTGTCCCTGGGCGGCTCACGGCTGCCTGTCATCCCAGCTGTAGGGTGTGAGCTGCACACACATGCACATGCCCACGTGCAGATCCACAAACCATGTAATAAGAAAGAATACAAAATCCTAAAGACTCTTACTTGATGAGTTCCTCAGCAGTTTTCATGACCCTTTTTATAGCAAGCCATTTTTCAGTCTCTTAGTGTGCTTGCTGCTGCAGAACATTTATGAATAAGTTCTGGCCCAGATTTGCTTTTATAAACCTGCCTGACCTCTTAGACATTTATTTATTGGTGCTGTACATTTACTTATTGGTGCTGGAGATAGAACCGAGGACCTTATGCACCCAAGCCCAGGGCTCACAAGTGACTCCACCTTCGACTCTCTCCCATAGGGCTTAGATAACGGACTGTGGACTGACGAGCCTTTCTTTGTGACATTATTCATTCTGTGTGTGTCAGAGGCTGGGTACTCATTGAGTGCACAGTAATTGCCTATCAGTGTTTGTAAACAGGGTGACTGTTTTAGCTGACTGTGTGGTCGGATGTGACATCAGATGACCCACTGTGCGGTGGGCACATGCTGTCCTAAGGCGTCTTGTTGTTCCCTTATTTCAGATGACGCACTGGATGCCCCTGTCACCTCCAGACAGTGTCAGCTCGGCCCTCAGCACCAGAAGTCCCGCTCCCTGAGACCTTTGTCCATGTCGCAGCTGAAGCAGTGGCGGCATTTTTCTGGAGACAATTTAAATCTCACAGACCCATTTCTGGAAAGAATAAGGGAAAATGCATCGTTCTTTTTCCAGAATGTAACCAACCAGGCTCCTGCCGTGCAATGAAGGACTACTTCGTAACGTTCCTTTGCTACCCTTAAAATTTAATAAAATTTTGAAAGTTAGCAAAATTATTTGAATTATAATATATTATTTGAATTATAACAGTGAACTTTGTTTCAAATATGCCAATTTAAATACAATAAAAGCTGAATTGTTTGTTTCCTCGTGTGTGTCCTTCAGTGTTGACAGTGAGACATTGGTGATGCGCTGTCCCATCCGTCCATGGTCAGTCCGGCATTGGTGTGCTTCCCCCGGGCACACTTTCCACCATGTCTGCTGTCTGTGTAGTTCATTAGCACATTGCTGATGGGTTTAGGGTTTTTTTCTGTTTAATTTTTGTGGTTCTTTGTGTATCCTGGACATGCACTGCCTGATGACAAGTTGGCAAAGATTCCCTCCTACCGGCTGTCTCTTCTCGCTGAAGATGGTGTCCTCTGCTGCGCATGCGGGCTTTGTCGTTGGTGCTTTTAGAAATGGAGACTAAGGAAGGGAAGGCACACGAGGAATGGGAGTCGAGGAATGGGAGTGGGCCATAGAACTGGGAAAAGGTAGAGCCCAGCAGGGCTGTAGACCTGGGCCCCTGTCAGGGAGCTGAGTGCATGCCGTGCCCTATGCCAGGGAGCGGCTGCTTCCGTCGTTGGTGCTCACAGCGTTTCCTGGGGAGGAAGCTCCTGCCCATGCCCCGGTTATGAAGGGTCTGTGCTCTCCTTTAGCAGTTTACAAACTTCAGGTCTTGATCTTGAATAGATTTTGTGCGTGGAAACCCAGTTTCCCCAGCACCATTGCTAAAACAGCTTTTCTTTTCTCTGCAGTTTTGATAGTTTTACCAAAGAATTGGAAAGCTGTAACTACAGGTTTATTTCTGGGTCTGATCTTCAGTCTGGTCCACCGTGGTTCTGTTGTTTTTACTGTGGTTGTGTAATACGCTTGGAGCTCATTTATTATGGTGAGGACAGCTTTAGCTGTTTGGGGCCCTTTGTGCTTCTAGATATACTGAGATTCTTTCTCCTGGTTCTGTGAAGCATGTCATTGGATTTTAATGAGATTTCATTTAATCTGCAGATTGCTTTAGGTAATATAAGCATCTTTACAATATTAATTCTACCAACACATGGGCTGCCTTTCCGTCTTCTAGTATGCTCTTCAATTTAATTTTTCAGTGCCTTGAAGAAGCCTGAGCTAATGGGCCAATCAGGTTATAACTAATGTAGACTTCTGTGTGATTTCTTTGGGGCTGAATGGCTGTAGGACCGGGTGGGACAGAAACCCCAACAAGAGAAGAAAGATGGATGCCCCAACGGTACAGAAAAACTTTGGGTGACTGTCCAGGCAGTGAGATGTCTTGTCAGTTCTAGAGTTTTGGAAGTTGCTGACAATGTACTTCCTGTTTACTTAGGTAATATATCCTTCTGAAGTCTTTGATGGAGTTGAAGAATTTATAGTTATAGTTTTCATTAGTTATGATAAAAGATAAAGTATATATAAATGTTGTAACTGTAATTCTTGTTTGAAGCCTGTTTTGTTGTATGTAATTTTACTATGTTAAAGTTAAAACCTTCCTTTTTATTTAAGCAGAAAAGGGGAGGTGATGTGGGAATCCTGCTGTGATTACCATTAATGAATAAAGAAACTGCTTTGGACCTATAGCAAGGAAGAACTTAGGTAGGCAAGGAAAGCTAGGCTGTATGCTGGGAGGAAGAAGGCAGAGTTGGAGAGAAGCCATGGAGCTGCTGGAGACACTCAGAGTCAAGGAAGATTGCGATGGTTTGAATAGGTTTGGCCCCTAGAGACTCATGTGTTTGAGTGTCGGGAGGTGCAGCCTTGGTGGAGGAAGTGTGTCTCTGTGGAGGCGGGCTTGGAGGTCTCATGTGCTCAAGATTCACCCAGTGTAAGACAGTGTAAGACACAGTTGCTTGTGCTGCCTGCAGATCAAGATGTAGAACTCTCAGCTCCTTCTCTAGCACCATGTCTGCCTGCACACCACCATGCTTCTCGTTGTGACAATAATGGACTAAACCTCTGAACTGCAAGCCAGCCCCAATGAAATGCTTTCCTTTATAAGTGTTGCTGCGGTCATGGTGTCTCTTTATAGCAATAAAAACCCTAACGAAGACCAAGACTTTGGACCTTGGTACACCAGGTTCAGACTCACTTCTCCCAGATGTTGAGAGGTCCTGCTAACATCTGGGCTGCATCTATAGAACGTGCTCTCTCTTCTCCTAGCCATCCACTCTGCTGTGAAGCACTGAACTCATTCCCCTCTTAACTGCTGACTTGCTTTGCCCTCCCCCCACTCGACTGAGTTCCTTGAAGACAAGGATTTCATTTTATCCATGCTTGTTCAGTCTCCGGGCCATCTGTGACCCGAGGCACACAACAGCTGCTCAGAGCTTAAGTGACTGGTGTCCTTCTCTTTGTTAATGGTCTGTTGGGTTCTTGGCTCAGTAGATTTCATTTTAAAACACTAGGTCAATCAATATCTGAGCACAGAACTTTGTTCAACACTTAAAAAGACCAAAAGAGGAACTGTGGGGTGTCTCAGAGGTCAGGGCCCTTGCTACACAGGCCTAAGTAAGACCCACAGATAGGTGGAAGGAACGCTGACCCCCATGCATGCCCACGCTCAATCACATGCAGCTAAGGAAAGCGCTGACCCCCATGCATGCCCATGCTCAAACACATGCAGCTAAGAAAAGCACTGACCCCCATGCATGCCCACGCTCAATCACACGCAGCTAAGGAAAGTGCTGACCCCCATGCATGCCCACGCTCAATCACATGCAGCTAAGGAAAGCGCTGACCCCCATGCATGCCCATGCTCAAACACATGCAGCTAAGGAAAGCGCTGACCCCCATGCATGCCCACGCTCAATCACACGCAGCTAAGGATTGCTTTGTTTCTTAAGAGATGTGGGACTTTTGAACAGTGTTGAGAGTGAAAGACTATGGGGACCTTTGAAGTGGGGCTAAGTGCACTTTGCATTATGATGGGACCACGACCCTTCTGGGTACCTGGGGTGGACTGCGGTGGTTTGAATGAGGAGCGTTCCCCACAGGCTCAGGTCCCTGAGTACTCGGTGCCCAGTTGGTGGCACTGTTTGGGGAGTAGAACTTTCTCAGGGGTCCCCATAAAAGCACACAAGGAACTTCAGTTCTGTGTCTTTGTCCAGGAGTGGACTTGGCAAGGCTGGTCAAGGGCTGGAGCCAGTGCCTTGAAGGAGATTTCCTTCAAGTTTGCAGTTTCTGGGGACCCGACTGCCGTGCCTCCCTGCCATTTTATGGGCTCTCCCTCTGGAACCATAATCCACAATAAAAGTCCTTAAAAACCACCACCATCAACGAGACCACCGAAGAACGCAGATTCTTTTTGTCTCCGTGGCTTCTGTCAGTCTGTCATAAGTAGGCAGTAATAGTGTGGTGGTTGGAGTGAGATGGGCCTCACAGATCTGCATGCTCAGTCCCCAGCCGGTGAGCTGTTAGGACAGGGTAGGAGGTGTGGCCTTGTTGCAGGAGTGCGTCAGTAGGGCTGGGCTGTGAGGTTTCGAAAGCCCACGCTAGGCCCATGTCTCCGCGTTCCCACCTGTGGCTCAGGAAGTCACTCTTAGCTACTGTCTCACCATGCCTGCCTGCCATGATGATAATGGACTGACCTCTCAAACTGAGCCAGCCCCCAGGTAAATGCTTTTTTAGTAAGAGTTGCCTTGGGCATGGTGACTCCTCACAGCAACGGAATACTTAAGCTATGGAAGAGAGCCACAGGAAACTAGTTCTAGAAAAAAAAATCTATATTACACATGGAATGTAGGACTAAGGGCTAGCACGAGGACTCAGCCAGAAGGAATAGCAATTATAATATAGACTTCATTTCCAGTTGCATACATATACCTTTTATATAGTTTTACACTTGTACCCTTGTTTTTAAGTGACAAGATAAATATATTTAATCACGTTCCCATTAATTAATACTGAATCTCTGAGTTTAAAACATAAATGCCTCCGATCCGACATAATTCAAGTTCTGGAAATATTCTACACCCCCTTTAGCAGGGTGTGTATAATAAGGAGAAAATAAAGTCCAGCTGCGTTTCCATGCGGGGTCAGTTAAGACCCACAACGCCACTGTGTGGGCAACTTTGTCTGTGGTAGCCAAATTGCAATCCCAGGACTTGCAGGAAGCACACACAACCAGCAGATGGCGCTGTTTCTCTGATTTGATCCCAGATGACTATTGTGTCCTACAGGGTTTGAAATGAGTTTAGTTTTGGTGTTCGAGGAAGGATTCAACATGATTGCTGTAAAAGGATATTATTTTCTCCTTCCTTGTGTAATAGAGATTTGTTTTTGGCTAGGACTAGTTTCCTGTGGCTCTCTTCCGTAGCTAGTCTTTTCTTTACCCTGAGCTGTTTCAAGACCCCGTTTGCTGCCCACAAAATCAATACCAATTTAGGATTCAACTTTTATCATTAAAAAAATACTGTGTGGGGGGGGAAGCCTTCTGATTCAGGTGATGCTTTATTGGGATTGCACAGTTCAAAAGCCTGGAGTGTTAGGTGCAATTTAACCATTATACATTTTGGGAGTCACAAAAATTATATTATTTTTGAAGTCCCCATGTGCTTACGGCCTCTCCTCTCAGGCAGAAGTCTGGCTCTGTAGTGCCGATGTCTGTAGGTGGAGTCAGGGAGATGCCATGGAGCTGCCAGAGGGGAAAGATGTGAGCTGCCAGCTAGAATCTTGCCAGTAAGCCATGCGCCTCATAGTAAAATATAAAATAATGGAAATGGATTAATTCTAGGTGTAAGAGCTAGCTAGCAATATGCTTAAGCTATTGGCCAAACAGTATTGCAAATAATACAGTTTCTTTGTGATTATTTTGGGAGTCTGAGTGGCCAGGAAACGAACAATCAGCCTCCCCCAACACTTCATCAGCAGTTATCACTATGAAGGGCTCTGAGCCACTACCGTATGCCAGAAACACGTATATCAAGATGTTTTTTACTGTTTTTATTGCGCTAAACATTTTTCTCTGCTCCCCTCCCTTCCTCCCCTCTCCCATGACTGCCACACTCCCAATTTACTCAGGAGATCTTGTCTTTTTCTCCTTCCTGTTTAGATCCATATGTTCTCTTTGTTGTCTAGGTTCTCTGAGGTTGTAGACTGTAGGTTGGTTTTTCTTTGCTTTATGTCTAAAAGCCACTTTTGAGTGAGTACATATGATATTTGTCTCTCTGGGTCCGGGTTACCTCACTCAATATGATGTTTTATAGATACATCCATTTGCCTGCAAATTTCAAGATGTCATTTTTTTTCTTTGTGCTATGTAGTACTACATTGTGTAAATGTACCACGTTTTCTTTGTTCAGTCTTCGGTTGAGGAAGATCTAAGTGGTTTCCAGGTTCTGGCTTTGACAAAAAAAGCTGCTCTGAACATAGTTGAGCACATGCCTTTATGGTATGATTGAGCATCCTTTGGGTGTTTATCCAAAAGTGGTATTGCTTGGCCTTGAGGTAGATTGTTTCCTAATTCTCTGAGAAATTGCCATACTGATTTCCAAAGTAGTTGTACCAGTTTGCACTCCCACCAGCAATGCACGAGTGTTCCCTTTACCCCACATCCTCTCCAGCATCAGCTGTCATCAGTGTTTTTGATCTTGGCCGTTCTGACAGGTGTAAGGTGGAATCTCAGAGTTGTATTGATTTGCATTTCTCTGATGGTTAAGGATGTTGACTATTTCCTTAGGTGTCTTTCAGCCATTTGAGATTCCTCTGTTGACAGTTCTCTGTTTAGGTCTGTATCCCATCTTTTTTTCTTTTTTTAAATGGATTATTTGTTCTTTTGATGTCAAGTTTCTTGAGTTATTTATTTATTTTATAGATTAGTCCTCTGTCCAATGTGGGGTTGGTGAAGATCTTTTCCCATTCTGTAGGCTGCCGTTTTGTCTTGTTGACCATGTCCTTTGCTTTACAGAAGCTTCTCAGTTTCAGGAGGTCCCACTTATTGTTTCTCTCAGTGTCTGTGCTGCTGGATTCTATTTAGGAAGTGGTTCCCTGGGCCCATGCCTTCAAGTGTACTTCCCACTTTCTCTTCTATAAGGGTCAGTGTGGCTGGTTTTAAGTTGAGGTCTTTGATCCATTTGGACTTGAGTTTTGTGCATGTGGATAGATGCGGATCTATTTACATTCTTCTACATGTTGATTAATGAGAGTAACATCTCAGAACAAAACAAGAAGTCAAGGAGTTGAGGGTTTATGAAGATAAATGATGGGTTGGCGGAGTGACTCAGTGGGTAAAGGCGTTTGCTGTTAGGTCTCATGATCTGAGTTTGGTCGCTGGGACCCACACCGTAAAAGGAGAGAACAGACTCCCACAAATTGTTCTCGGATTTCAACAGGCTGAGGCATACCCCTAAATCTCTGGCAATAAGTGGAATAAAAATGTGGAGAAAAAGTATAGGAATAGAAATTAAAAAGGCCAATTTCTGAGAGAAAAATGTTGCTAATGACAACCATATGAATTACTTGTTAATTTTTTATCTGTGACTTTCTTTAGTTAATCTGTATATCCTGGGAATTGAGATAAAATGCTGTTCATAGGAATGACCTGCAGGGGGCAGCAATGGGTCATAGTTGTCTCATGAGGCCTTGCAGGCTGGTCTTCGGATACATCTTTCTGTTGTAAGGAGGCTGTTGTTTGTTTCCCGGCTGCCCAGACTCCTGAAATAATTATACAGAAACCATATTATTTAAATCACTGATTGGCCCATTAGCTCTAGTTTCTTGTTTGCTAATCTCATCTTAATTTAACCCATCTCCATTAATCTGTGCATCACCACGAGGGCTTGGCCTACCAGCCAGCTTTCAGCACGTATTTCTCCGGCATGGCTTCTCCTTGACTCTGCCTCCTTTCTCCCAGCATTCACTTTAGTCCCCTCCCCGCCCTGCCTAGCTCTACCCTGCCCTCTGAACAGGCCAAGGCAGTTTCTTTATTCACCAGTGGTATTCACAGCATCAGAGGGGAATCCCACATCAGTCTTTCTGCTTCTGTTCCGAACACTGTAAAACTACAGTGCATTTCTGCTATCCATACGCCTGACGGTGTTATTTCCTCCAACTTTTTATATCGCCAGAGTTTTACACTCCTGTGTGGGTGGAAGGCCATGGGTAGTAAATTATTCAATTAAAGGAAAAGTGAGCAAACCTTTTAAAATTTTATGTAAAGAATCTGTTGGGTCAGTAACTCCTTTGTTTCCAACTTTTGATTTTCACATAAGATCAACATAGTTTTTAATAAACTTTTATAAAAGCGGATGGTTTGCAAGCCTGGCGGTGGTAATGCATGCCTTTAATCTCAGCACTCAGGAGGCAGAGGCAGATGGATCTTTGTGAGTTTGAGGTCAACCTGGTCTACAGGCTGGGTTTCAGGACAGCCAGAGCTACACAAAGAAACCCAGTCTTGAGGAAACAAAAGCCAGCCAACCAAAGAGCTGAAAGATTTGCTATTTGATTTTTTAAAATTATTTATTTTATGTGCATTGGTTTGAAGGTGTCAGATCCCCTGGAAATGGAGTTACAGACAGTTGTGAACGACCATGTGGTTCTGGGAATTGAACCTCAGTTCTTTGCAAAAGCAGCATTTGCTCTTAACCCCAAACCGCCATCATGCCATTGGTAACGCCTCCATCCACGTGTCTCTTTGAGAGCCTCACAATTTTATTTCCAGACACAGTTTTGGCGAGACCTATATCCAGTGTTTCAAATATTTGGTAAACTTGCCTTTAATCTTAGCACAGGACATGGGTATTATGTTGTTCCCAGGAACTTCCCAGGAATAACGCCCAGTTTCAGAATAATGACAAGGGATGGAAGTGACTGACTGATGATTGTCTCAGACCCCGCAGTGGCCAGGCTGAGCGACTCGGGGACCTCACTGAAGGGATGATGTCAGCAGCCTTCATTTCCAGCTTGTTCTGAAACGTTCCATCCTCCAGGCTTCTGAGTCACCTTACCTGGATCTCACAGACGTCTGCTTTGTTTCAGGGTCCATAGGTAAACAATGCTTTTACTCTTCTCTGATCTCATAAAAGGAGAATCATGACTCAGTATCATTCTTCAGAGAGCTAGAGGTATACTCACATGTGTCTAGGTCAATGGTCAGTCATGTAAACAACCCAGAGTTGCTAGGCAACCTAATACACACTTAATTAGTTTCAGTGATGGCAGTGTTTACTCTTAGTTCTGGGATGTTCTGGGGGATTCTGAGTCAAGGTCCAAGGACACAGGTGTAGAACGGCCATATGTGATATCTTTGTTTGAAGCCTGCCTCACATTTCCTGGTCAAGAGTGCAATAATGAGATGTGGAAGTCTGAGGAGGGGGGTGCCGGCCAGACCAGAGAATGTGGGGATGACATGCATGTGTGTGTGTGTCCTACATGTGTGTGTTCAGTGCTATGAATGCTCAGACTGGCTTCTAATGGCTCTTTAGGTCATAACTCACACACCTCTTTTCCCCTGAAGCCATCCATATGACTGTCTCCTGTTATGTATCTTTGTTATTATTGTTATTGGTTTTGGTTGTTGAATTTCCTTCTGTGTTATAATCATGGGACTCCCACCCTGTATCTAAGCCAAGGAGGCCGGAGAGGACAGCATCCATTCTCCCCACTGTCATCTTAAGCTTCCCCTGACCAGATTAAAGTTTCAGGAGTTCTGGGTAGGAGTCAGTGACAGGACAAGAGATGGCTAGGACACCCATCTTTGCGCTGAAGCTCTCCCGTGGACGCTGGAGGCTTTCCCCTGACACTAACACTGGAGCTTAAGCTACTCCTCCATCAAGCCCACTGGCCCACCATAAGAGCCCCTCCCCTGCCAGTACCACCTCCAGTGAAGGGGAATGCTTAAATCAGCCAGGATCAGCTCCTAAACTTCTCCCACCATTCCTGAGCAAACCCCTTTCCCAGGAGCGTTCAGGATACCTGCTCATTTTCCAATGTTATAATCGCACAGACTCTGGAGCAGAACAGAAGTTTATCTCCTCACGGCTCGAGAGGCTGGACACTGGAACTCAGCTCAGGGCTGACATCGAGATCAGTGTGGATCAAGGACCAGAAAGGACCAAAGAAACTTGAATCCTTCTTCCAGGTTCCAGCAACTGCCGATATCCCTTGCCTTATGGCTTTGGTCAATCACTCCATTCTCTGCCTCTGTGGTCACAATACCCTATCTTCTGTCCCGTGTCAAATCTCCCTCTGCTTTTTATAAGGACATGTGATTGCATTTGAGACCTACTCCTTGTCCTGGGTAGCCTTCCATCATGAGCGCTTTAATTATGTCTATAAGGACCGCTCCCTCCCCCTTCCCTCCCTCTTTATTTGCCGTAGACGGTCACATTCACACATTCTAAGGGGCCATACATGGGGATATCTTGTGGGGCCATTCCAACCTATCTGAGCTCCCTCAGTGTTCTCTATAGCTCTTGTGGTTGGTTTATGTCAGGGGCTCAGGGGCTCAAAGCCGTTCGTCTCATCTGTTTGCTCTTGCTGAAACCCTTCTGACTGGCGTGTGCAGGCATCCTCTGAATGAACCAGCAGACCGATGAAATTCAATATACAATTAGCATTGCATCTTTTATTCAGCAAGAAATTTGAAACCTAAAAGTCTTAGAGGGAAAACATATCTTTTGTGATAGACTCTCTTTCCCTGTAGGACTAGGCAGCAAAGGTGGCGTGTGGACCTCTCTATCCAGCGCCCAGGCAGACATGGCTAATGTTTTCCTAAAATATCAATCACAGTGGTAGCATCATTGACATGGATTCCAGGCAGTTGCTTCTTCTGAGTAAAATTAAGCAGCGAGATAAAAGATATTCAACCTGGATCTTGGTGACTGTCACCAGAAGCCTTCGCACTCTGGAGGCTGGAGCAGGAAACACTCCTAGTTGACCCGATTCTCACAGCAAGTTCCCTGGCCCTCTGGTTCTTACAGTCTTTCTGTCCCCACTTGTATGCCGTAGGTGGGGAGTGTTTTGTAGATGTGCCCATTAGGATGGGGCTCACAGCTCTGCATTTTCATTGGTTATGGTTTTCTGTAGTGGAAAGAGAAGTGTCCTGGAGGAGAGTGAGGACTGCACTTATCTGTGGGTGTAAGGACGAACGGTTGGAGATTTATGTTAGGGATTCTGCTGGTTTAGTAAATTAGCGGCTGCACCTTTTCCTCTAACAACTGTGCTCTCACCAGCACTGAGTCGTTAGCTAGGCTTTTAGTACTAAGCATGGTATCCATCTTGTTGGGTGGTATTAAGTCCAATTAAAGGGATGTTAGTTATGGCCAAGGTTTGCCACTACCGCACCTGTGAGGTCATCGTGCCATGCTGGCTGTGGATGTGGCTCATAGGTTCTCTCTTCTTTGGGAGACTGCATGGCACCTTCTAGGACCATGAAAGCCAGCCCCCAGGGAGAGGGTGTTCAGTCCTGGGTCCTGTTTCTGAAATGCATGGTGTTTTCACCAACACAGACTTGTCTTCCACCTCTGGAGTATAACCAAGGACAGCCACAATAGTCTGTATGCTTCTGGAGTCTTCTAGCCAGCCCTGGCCAACAACTCAAAAGAGGGCTAATTGTGTCTGGTGTGGGTTTTTTGTTAGATAGCCCCAGTTTTTTTTGTTTTTCTTTAGTAAAGCAGCAACTCCCCTTGAGTTTCCAAAACAAATCTCTGCATCAAATAGAGGATATTTTTCTTTAACCTTGACACATATGATAATCTCTTTTTATGGTGCCAAATACAAATTGTGCCCCCTCCCCCGTCTCCAGTTATCTTCAGCATCTACTCATCCCAGTGAAGTTCCTTTTCCTTCTCCATCATACTGACATTTATTTTGTTGTCTGTTCCCACAAAACACAATACATCAAACACTTCTGTTCTCCCCTGGCATGCTCAGAGGAGACGCATGACCTGCCAAGTGGCTCCATCTGTTGCCAAGTAGTGCGCTCTGTCCTGTGCCCCCATCTCCATGCTTAGGGAGATGGTCCACGTGTGTTTGTCTCTGACCAGCTGCAGCATGACCTCTATCTCTGAGCCAAGTTGGAAGGACCCACAAGTCTCTAACTTCTATTTTCCCAAGGAAGGAGCCGAGTGACAGTGAATGACGCTTGCGGGGCAGGCACTCATGAGCGTGTCCGTCTAGCGTGGAGACCAGGAAAAGCATGGCTCCCTACAGCGTGTGCTGCCGTGCAGTGTATCGCTGAGCCCACTTCACTTTGGAGGAATAGCCACATAGGCGGAAATTATGGAGCTGTTGTCTTTCTTCAGAATCGTGGATTGCAGATGTGTGTATGTATGCATATGTGCATGTATGTATTATGTATATATATGGGTACTTTGTCTACATGTGTGTCTGCATACTAGAAAAGCCCATTGGATCCCATGGGTCTACAATTACAGATGGTTGTTAACTGACAAGTGGGTGCTGGGAATTGAACTCAGAACCTCTGGAAGAGCAGCCAGTGCTCTTAATCACTGACATCTCTCCAGCCTGCTGTGTCATCTTTCATATAGGAAAATAACCGTATTTTGATGGTGTTTACTTAAGCATTTCTTTCCATGTATATATGTGTGGTATGTATGTGTGTACACATGTGCATTTGTTCATGTGTGTGCATGTGGAGGCTAGAGATTGATATTGGTGTCTTCCTCAATTGCTCTATTTTCTGAGACAGAGTCGCTGGCTCAAAACAGAGCAAAATATTTAGCCCAATAAACAGCAGGAATCAGTTTGGAGAGAATTACATCCAAATTCCCCAAATTATTGTTTATAAATGTTTGTTTACAGTTAAAGGAGGATATGATATAGAGATGAATACTTTGCATTAATTAGTATGGATCTTGGTTTATTGATACAAATTTAAGGTCAGTTTAATTTCTGCTCTTAAGGTGTTGTGTTTGTACAGCTCATTTAAAAATGTAATGTATAATTAAGAAATATAGGTTAATAGAGAGTCATCTATAATAGTCAAGCTTCTACTCATGTTAGTTAGGTTTTCTAGATATATAGAGATATATTTTAGTTAGATAGGTGTTCTTCATATTTTTCAGAGACCTTCAGAATATAGCATTTAAAATGTTTTAATAACTTAGGACTTTTCATGACAATGAGACACATATTCCTGGCAGCACCAATCTATTTCAAGAGGATGATGGACATTGAAGAGGCTTCTTATGGAGTTTGCTAGCCATTTGGGCAAGAAACTGCTCTTGCCTGGACTGATGCATAAACTAGACATGAAGAACCCACAGAGAGAGGACTGCTGAACTTGCCTAAAGGTGAGACTATCCTTTGGGGTTCCTGCTTCATGAAAGAGTCTGCCAGACATTCTGCAGGACACCAAAGAAAGTGACTGACAAACTGCCAATATAGGCAGAACTGTCTTTGAAATTTCCTACTTCGTGTAAAATCTGTCAGATATTATAGGCCTGTAGGCTGAAGATGGATGATCCAATGGTACAGAAGACCTTTGGGTGACTGTCCAGGCAGCAAGATGTCTTTGTCAATTCTAGAGTCTTGGAAGTTGCTTACAATGCACTTCTTGTTTACTTAGGTAATATAATATCCTTCTGGGGTCTTTGATAAATTTGAAGAATTTATAGTTATAGTTTTCCTTAGTTGTACTGAAAGATAAAGTAGATATAAATATTATAACTGTGATTCTTGCTTGATAACTGTTTTGTTATATGTAATTTTACTATATTAAAGTTAAAACCTTCCTTTTTACTTAAACAGAAAAGGGGAAATGGTGTGGAAAGTCTTTCTGTCTATGTGTTGCTTTTATTGGTTAATTAACAAAGAAACTGTTTTGGGTCTATAGCAGGGAAGAACAGAGGTGGGGAAAACTAAACTGAATCCTGGGAGAAAGAAGGTGGAGTCAGTGAGACGCCATGGAGCCGTCAGAGGAGAAAGACGCAAGCTGCCAGACAGAACCTTGCTGGTAGACCATGAGCCTCGTGATAAAATATAAAATAATGGAAATGGGTTATCTAAAGATATAAGATCTAGTTAGCATGGGGCAAGAGAGATGGCTCAGAGGTTAAGAGCACTGGCTGCTCTTCCAGAGGTCCTGAGTTCAATTCCCAGCCCACCATATGGTAGCTCACAGCCATCTGTAGTGGGATCTGATGCCCTTTCCTGGCATAAAGTCAATTGAGCACCCATGTACATAAAATAAATAACTGTTTAAAAAAGATCTAGCTAGCAATATGATTAAGCTATTGGCCAAGCAACATTTTAATTAATACAGTTTCTAAGTGATTATTTCTGGAATCTGGGCAGCTGGGAAACGAACAAGCAGCCTCCCCCAACTGGAAAGTGAACATGCTTTTGCATTAGTTTCTAGACTTTTAAAAACATTTACTTGTGTGTGTGTGTGTGTGTGCGCGCGCGCGTGTATGTGTGCGTATGTGCATGTGAATGTATGCTGTGTTTGCATGCCAATGGAGGCCAGAAGAGGGTGGCAGATGCCCAGAAGCTGGAGTTACAGGTGATTGTGAGCCACCCAGTGTGGGTCTTGGAACTGTTGTTGGGTTCTGAAGAAGAGCAGCCATCTTTGCTGTCTCTCCAGCCCCTCATATTTTTAAGACTGTTTAAAAATTCTCCCATCATTGCCCATCTATCAAATCCTTTGTGAATTCCGCCTCTCTGAGAGGGAGAAGCATTACATTAACATGCAGGCAGGTATACGAACCACTGTCCTCAGACTTGCTAGATAACTAACCTTTAGTGGTCTTCCCTCTTTTCCTGCTCTTCTTTTGGAGCCAGTGTTGATGAGGGGAAAACCAAACAGAAACAGCATGCTCGAATAAGATACTCAAGGGACCAAAGACTGACCGGAGTGAGCCCCGTGCTGGGTGGCTCCCGTAAACAGTGGAGTAGGAGAGAACTCTTGCCTAGTGGCTGGGATGGCGCTTAGCTGGGGTCATGCTTGCCTTGCATGCGTGACGCTCTGTGTTCTGTCCCCACCACTTCATCGGCCTGGCATGGTGTTCTACTCCTGTAGTCCCAACAGCAGGTTACAGATTACAGAGAGGCCCAGGCAGGAAGATTGCCACAGGTTCCAGGCCAGCATGGTCCACGTAGCAGGGTAATAGACAGGACTTTACAGAAATAAACAAATATTTGTATAAGACAGGTGCATGCTAAAGGAACATACTGTTTTCCAAACAATTTATTGTTTGAGGATTGTCCAGTCTCTGACATGAGAGGAACGGTGCCTCCCAAACTTCAGAATAAAGACTTCAAAGGAAAGCCTTGTTCTACAGGTACCTAAGGCTGATGATCAGAGCCAGCATCTTTTAATGGATGTGACAGTCTTTAGCTTTTCTGTAATTAACAGGTTCCCAAATCAGTTTCTAAAACTCGTGCCAGCTAGCCCTCCACACCAGAAGCAGACTAATGGGAAGCCAGTTTCCTGATGGATTATTCATTTGTGGCACCAGAACACAGAGTCTTGCTCACCTTTAGGTTGCTTTCCAGTGCACAGTTCTGACCATCTGATGGTCATGCTAAGTGTGGTTATTGAGAGGAATATCAGCATTCCTCCCAACATGACAGACTGTGGGGAGGCCTCGCAGCACAGAAAATGGGCACTGGTTTCTCCCGTGTCCGTCCAGAAAGGGAGGTAACGGCTGTGCTCCTTGGATGTCTGGCATTACATTTTTGGATGCAGCCTCACATAAACATCTGGTCAATTCTTTGAAGCAGACAGGTGCTACTAATTAGTATTGTTTATAACAGGTAATAAAGGTCTTTAATTGGAGGAGAAGCTATTTGGTTTTTTCCAATTACCCGATTTCAGGAAAACAAAGAGTGTTCTCTGACAAAAGATTCCTATCAAATGTTAGAGTCACAAAAGATCAAGGCCTGACAAGGGCAACTGACCACAATCCTTTTCGGTAAGTACTTTCTTTCTCTACTGTGATTATAAAATGCAATTTTAATTTTAATAAAATGACAAAAGTGATTTAATGGGAGGGATTTATCCTGTCTCGCAGCTGAAGGCACAGCCCACTGCAGTGGGGAAGGCAAGGCAGCGGGAGCTGCAGCTGCTGGGCACTGGGCACGTTCACCCACAGTCAGAACACAAAAGAACGCTTGCTGGCGCTCGGTCTGCTTCTCCATTTCCTACTGTCCAGGATCCCCTGCCCACGAGCAGCCTGGCTCACAACTTGTGATGGCCCTTCCCACAGCAATTACATGCCCAAGATAACCTCTCACAGGCGTGCCTAGAGGCCCATCTTCCAGATGATTCTAGTTTCTGTCAGGTTGACAATTAGCAGTAGCCATGGCAACTCTGTTATCAGTCTGATAACCAAACACACTCTTAAGTCGTAATATTCCACTCTGTCTTTATAGACCATGTTATAATACAAACACATTCAGGTCAACTTTAAAAGTCTCCATAGTCTTTAATAATTCCAGCTCTTTAATGGCCTAAAGTCTCTTAATGGAGCTTTAAAAAAAGTTAAAAAATAAAGTTACACACTTCCAACATAAAATAACAGAGTAAAAATTCCTGTTCCAAAATGGAAGAACAAGAACAGAGGAAGCAAGCGATGACAACAACACACAACAACAACATACAACAACAACATACAACAACAACAACACACAACAACAACACCACCACACAATAAACCGGTCATACCAAAGCAAACCAAAATCCAGAAGGGAAACCACCGAATCCTACAACTGCTTCTCCAGAGTTGGGTCTTGTGATGAACCTGCCTGGGCCTTCCAGCTCAGCCTTCTGTGTCATACAGATTCTCTCCTAGGCTGCTCCACTCAGTGCCTGTGGCTCTCTTTGGTAGATGTTCCGTGGTCCTGGCATCTCCGATATCCTGGGATCTCACTGCACTTTGAACTTAACCTTCTTAGCTACCCAGAATGGCCTCTCAGTGCCTCTCTGTAGAGACTTTAACCCAGTTGTAGCTTACTCGAGCTCAGCTTCTATTTGAAACCATGGAGCAGAGTCTCATCCACTCATCTTACGTGGTTCACGCCCTTCAAACCAGTGGCGCGTGGATGCTGCCGCCAAGCTCAGCAGCAGCTGTAGATGAAGCCGCCCCCCCCCCCCCAGCCACACTGACCCTGCATGTGCTGTTCTGACCCTGCGAACCCTTTCCCTGGGGGAACGAAGACCTTCAGCCCGGACTTTCTTTCTTTAAATGCGTGTGGGTCTTCATGAATAGGGCCTCCAAAGGCCGAGGCTCTCCCCTCGGGACACCTTTCTGGTCTCTTCGTAGCTGGAGTTTTCTCTCACCATTACAGCCGCCTTCTCAGCTTCAGCCTGATGCTCTCCTGTCTGTCTCTCGGCTCTCCTCTGCCAAACCAACCAGTCCATTATCTTGAAATTAAACTTCATCCCAGACATTGGTAAACATGAAGCCACACTCTTGGTCAAAATATCACAAGAATGAGCCTTGTTCCCAGGTCACGACAGAGTGCTTACTTTCCTGTGAAATCACGTGAGCTGGGGCCTCATGTCCTTTTATTTTTGAATTCTTGTCTTCTAAGTTCCCACAAGAATGGCCCTTAAAGCTTCTCTGCTGGCATTCAAGGGTTTCCTAACCCAGAGTTCTAACCCCTGCCACAGGTTAGTGACAGCACAGCTCCGTGGTCTGAGAACCACGTAGGTTCTTCACAGCCGTGGCTCCACTCCCTAACCCCTTCCTCAGGTTAGTGACATCACAGTCCCGTGGTCTGAGAACCACATAGGTTCTTCACAGCCATGGGTCTACTCCATGGCACCAATTTCTGTCTTAGTGGCTATTCTGTTCTGCAATAAAATCTTCTGACAAAAGCAACCTCAGGGAAAATGGCTTTGTCCTGGCTCATGAGTCAAGCTATTGATAACCAACGTATGGAAGTCAGGGCCTTGGGAGCTTGAAGCAGCTGGTCACATGACACCCACAGTCAAGAAATAGCAATGATTGCTTCCTAGTGCTTTTTCCTCGACCCAGAGGTGGTCCTTCCCCAAATCAAGACGGCTGTCCCCTCATCAGCTAACACAGGGATGAAGATCTTCCACGGGTCTCTCCTAGCGGAGTCCCAGCTGACGGCACTATTACTGAGTACTCACTTAAGGAAACCTGATCTTTCAAATATGAATAGTTTTTCTCCTTTTCTGGGCACATGTGAGTTGTCAAAGAGGTATTAGAGTTTAGGCAATTATTGACTTTTTGGCATGGACCGGAGAGATTGAACAGTTTTCCAGTTAAGAGTCTCACGTCTTGCCCACGACCCGAGTGCCTCTCTCTGTCTTGCTTCCTTTGCTTGTTTACACATGTCTACTTAAACCCCAGAGAGAAAGTAAGAAATAAGTAAGAAATGTCCTTAGATATCAAAGAACTGTTATTTTCTACTTGTGGAAACCAAGACCTTCAGGTAACATCTTAGAATTAATGTAAGCCTAGACTGACTCTCTCTCTCTCTCTCTTTCTCTCTCTCTCTCTCTCTCTCTCTCTCTCTCTCCTCCCTCCCTGCTCTGTTCCTCCGCCCTCCAAAGCTAGACACACATTTGAAATGGAAATGAATCTCCGTCCCAGCTGTCTGGGCCGCAGTCACCCTCCTCTGGGTCAAAGGAGTCCTGGCATATTAAGTTGAAGTGCTGGCGCTGGTTGTGAGCTTGTTACATTTACAGGAGAAAACGCATCCAGCCAGCTTTAGGAAGCCGCATGTCTAACACAGTTCTGCCACCTATGGGGGCCCAGCATAAATTTGTGGGTTGTCTCAGGCTAGATTACAACTTCATGCACGCTTCAAAATGTGCCCAGGGTTAACTTCTGTATTCGCCGTTTCTCTGGGTCCTGTTTTGTGGCTCTCCCCGGGCTTTACTGCAGCAACAGGTAAGACTAAGATTTTCTAGTTTGTGGAATAATCTCTCACGGTTTTATTATATCATGTTCCCCGACAACCTCGCCAAGTTTGGGTATGCGAGAGCAAGCCCAGGTTAGTGCCCGAGTTTCTGCCGGCCCTGACTTCCTCCAGGCCTTGGCCATCCTTCAGGTTTCCATGGGGTCCTGACCACTTCATCCCACGTGTCTGACAGGATCCTTCCTGAACACTGCTTTGGTTAGTGTCTCCTCTTCCCTCAGGGCATGGGCCCCCAAACCCTGGCTGTCCTCCAGAGATGTTCCCATGTTCAAGGACCTGGAGACCGTGACTCATGAGCTGCGAGAGGTCCTTGGCAACCTCTGCTGGCTGAAAGAAGATTAATGGCCCAGAGACTGTGCTTGCTGAAGGAGGAGGGCACAGACAATGGCAGTGAGTTCCTGCTTGGAAAACACGTGCCAGCCCATGAGGGGAAAGCCAGCCTTGGTTTGACCTCCGGGCTGGCCCAGGTAGTTTGGGGTGTGCGTGTCTTGGGGTGATCCTTCACTTCCTTTCCCTGCTGCTCCTGTTAGAAACAGGTGCACCAGATGCTGGCATACCCATTGCCCCTCAAAACCCTGCTGCAGGCTTTCTTCTACCTGCGAAGAAGAAGGCAGCTGCCAGTTATAGAGCCTCATGGAGCAGCCGAGGGCCACTCTTCAAGGCAGGCCATCCATTCCTTTATTCATTCTTGGGCGCCAACCAGTAAACACAGCTGTCCTTCAGTAACTGTCCATGAAGGATTGGGTTCCAGGGCTCCTGTGGAGGCCGAGGCCCACGGGCGTGCAAGAGTCTTATGGTGTCATGGTGTCATGTTGGCACGTGTCCCACACACTTCTTCAGATACTTTATTCATTTCAATGAATGGTAAGATAAATTTAATGAGAGAAGAGATATTCTACATGCAGAAAATGAAGCTGGATCCAGGCAAGGCCGCGGGCTGCTACCTGGAGAGCCCCCTGTTGCCACCCTGTCTTTGTTTTCTCCTCAGCACAGGGCTCCTGCCTCTGTGGCTGCTAAGGTCTGTCTGGATGCAGGGAGTCTGCTGGGGTCTGGCTGCCTCTCGTGGGTTCCTCTAGCAGGCTGATTCTTAGCTTTCTTTGTCATTTTTTATAAATTGCCTTAAAAGTCCTTTAGTCAAACATTTTGTCTGTAACTTTGGGATCCTGTTGGTGCCTGGCAAATTCTCAGGTGTCTTGGATAAGAGGCGGGACACCCAGTGGCCCTGACTGTGGCACTGGTGTGGGGACCAAGGAGCCTCTTGGAAGTCACCTCCTGGGACATGCTCAAGTGAACCCTTCTGACCCACGTTTTTGTGTCGTGAGCCATTAAAGCCTTCTGGGGCTCGTTATGCTCTGAGGGACTGAAAAGACCGGCTCTGGTGTTGCATTTTGGGGGTGCCATGTCCTCTTTTGCCGTGAACGGGCTCAGTGATCTTGGGCAGGTATTTAAAAGAAAACCTCTCTCCAATTTGCCCATCTGTAAACTACTGAGAGTAAGAACACTTCAAGTGGGTGTGTCTCAAGGGTTGTTAGGAGGAGTAAGTGAGACAGAACCGGGCACATGGTAGCACCTGCGTACGTGGGTGTGACGTCAATATTAAAGCAGCCTTGTTGCTGACTCTCCTGTCTCCTGGGCCCAGGAAAGACTTCCTGGCCTTGATCCTGAGGCTCCTAGAATGGATGTTTGATGTGGAGTCAGTCGGCTTTGAGGCCTGGAAGACGCAGCAGATCCACTCACATGGTAACATGAGGTCTCTCACAGTCTGGAAGGTGGCAGCTCCAGGGTTGGTTGTTTCAAAGTTGTGCAGTGTTAGCTGTGACCTGGTCTTCTCTACTGTCCTTCTCTTGGGTCCAGGGAACTCAGGCCTAGTCCTGAGCCTGTCTCTGTGCCATGGCTCTGGAAGGGATCACGCAGAGCAGCAGACATTTCTTCCCAATTGTTTAATATATATGTACACACATGCATACTTACATATGCACACGCACACACACGCACAGACACTGTGAGGAGCACTTATCCTGGAAGGCCCTCTATAAGGCCTCTCTCTTGTGCATGTGGGTCTTGTGGGGAAGAGGCACCATGCTTCCTTTCTGCACCAGGTTCCTGCCGTTTCAGCTGCCGGCACCTTCTTCCCTTCTTGCTGAGTCTCAGGATATAGGGAGGGGGGTGAGGGAAGGGGGTGAGGGAGAAGGGTGAGGACCTCCAGGCTCCTGTTAATTTTGTTTGCTACACCTGTTGCCCCTGGTTTATAGTACTTGGACTTTAAAAGAAAAGTTTGCCGGGCATCAGCCAGGCAGAGACACTCTGGCAGGACTTGGCAGGAAGCCAGCGCTCCTCCTCCGGCTAAGTGTGAAGCTTGCTTTGCGAAGGAACCAGTCCCATGACGCAAAGCCCAGAGGACCACCACAGGCACAGGGCTGATGTGAGGCAGGACACGGCCGAGAAGACCTCTTTGTTCTTGGCAGACCAGAGATGGCACAGTGTACATCTGGGTTTAATCAACTGTTGGTCGGCTACTAAATACTAAAATGCTCAGGAGTATGTCAGTTGGGCCCTGTTTACAGAAGGTACGGGGCTTTGCCACCACAGGGCGTGACATGTCACAGGGACTTGTCCTTTGCAGAGGCTCCTGAAGTTGAAAACAAACAGGCAAACAACAACAACAAAACAGCTTCGAATCAGTGAGCTCTTTTCAACAAGTTTCTTCTGGAGGCCAGGATTTTGCTCCTCCTAGGGTTGCTCAGGCCCCTCCTGTGAGCTCTAGTGTGCACAGCAAGGAGCTCTCTGCCCTGCTCTTTTCAGACACACTCCTGCCTGTGCGGAGGGCTCTGGGTGCTGAAGAAGGACCTGTTTCCATGGTCTCAGGTTGTGTGAGCTTCCTGCTAATGTCCTTTGCAGTGTGTGTGGTGTAATGTCACATGCCGAGAGAAAGACCCTTCCAGGACAGAACAATCCAGCTAGGAAGACGGGAGCCTACATCCACACAAGTCAGAACATCTCCAGACGGGACACACAGGACAGTGGAGGACGTACCCAGTCTAAGCCTCCTGTGGGGAATGAGGAAGGGGTTAGGGCTTCTACAGGGATGGCCCCTGCTGGGTTCTGCAGACTACAGAATTAGACATTGAGTTACTCTCCACAATAGTGACCACACCCATGTAGAGAACACGCAGGAGTTCCTAGCCCTTGGCTGAGACTTATTCACATATTAACTCCACCTAGAAAACTTTCCAGTGGATACCATGATGTCTTTTAGATGAGAAAAACAGATCAGAGAGATTAAGACATACCCCTGAAGTCACACAGCTGATGTGAGCAGGGTTTTTACATGTTCCCTTTCTCAAGAACCAACCTTTATCTTCTAAGGCTGGGGCACGGTTCCCCAGCCTCTTCTATCTGTTGGTCTTGGCAGTAGAACCTGGCTGTACTTTGCTTGATACTATATTTTGTTTATGTGTTTGTTTGTTCAGAGACACGGTCTTACTCCAGAGCCCAGGCTGGCCTCAAGCTCTTTCTGTAGCTTGGGTTGGCTTTCAGTTTGTGCTCAGCCTGCCTTCGTCTCTCCAAGGCTAGAACTGAAGGTGAACATGACCATGGCTGGCCCATCAGGCGCTGTTTTTGAGAGGCTTGCGTGGTGCGTGGTCCTGGAAGACAGCACTAATGTCCCGTTCTGGAACAGAGGACAGGCATGCTCACCACTCATTATAGAAGGCTCAAGTTCTGTGAACGCAGGCTTCCTCTTCCTTCTGCATGAATAGGCCTCAGCTGGCTCTTCAGAGCGCTCTGCAGGAGTTAGAACCAAGGGAGCCCACCCCAAGAGACCGGATGCTCATGCTGCTTTCTCTGCCAGCTAAATAAGCTTCCTTGTTTCTGACCCGGGAGTCCCGTGCCTCCTGCTCATGTCCCTGGACTGTGTTAGGACAAGCTATTTGTCTTAGTTGCTTTTCTATTGCTGTGACTGAAACCGGGACCCAGGCAACTTAGGGAAGGAAGGGTTGATGGCAGAGCAGAGTCAGCAGACACAGTGGCAGGGACAGCAAGCTGAGAGCTCACATCTTGATCCTCAATCTGGAAGCAGGGACAATGGGGCACATGTCTTTACATTCTGAAAGCGCACTTCCTGTGACATAATTCCATCTAAACTTACCCAAACAATCTCACCAGGTATGCAAACACATGAGCCTATAGGGGTCATTTATGACTCCAAGTGTTTGGATGAGGCCCGTCCACACAGTGGAGAGCATTCTGCTCTACTCTACTGAGATTAAAACCTACCAATGTGGTGTTGGTGGGATGGCCAAGGTGGTAAGTCTTGCTGCAAGCCTCACAGCCTGAATTCAAACTGGCGAGGCATGGCAGGGCAAAGGCAAGGGGCAAGGGGCAAGGGGCAAGGGGCAAGGGGCAAGGGGCAAGGGGCAAGGGGCAAGACATGGCAGGGCAAGGGAAAGGCAAAGACACACATAATAGTAATAATAATAAATAAATACATAAATAAAAACAAAACAAACAAACAAAAATAATAATAATAAAACATCTTAAAAAAAATAGGAAGAAGAAAAATGACCAGACACTGTGTGTTTGAATTAGGATCAGAATTTAAATTCTCTGAGTTCAAGCCCTGTGTTAGTTTCTGAACTGGTCAACAGCTGGGCTTAGGGAGACAAACATCTCCCCAAGAGTTACAGTTTGTTCCTTCTGGAAGGCAAAGGCTGACTGGTTGGCCTCGGGAAATGGCACAGTCTATGGCTAATTCCTTCCTTATCACTGGCTGGACTGTGCCCACTTTGGGGAGATGTTTACAAAGCTAGGAATTACCCCTAACCCCCAATGACTAATCTCAGAGGCTCCTTCTGCTCCTTTTAGGGCAGGACAAAAACCCCAGAGGGCTCTGCTTCAACTTGCCTGCCTACGTCTTACAGAGCGGAGACTGCCAGGAGGTGCCCGAGACCTGGGGCTCAAATCAAATAAAATCTAGCTGAGGAACAAAAACTCTTTTCTAAAGGGACTAATTGTTGGGAAATCCTTAGGTACCTGTGAGTCTTAGTAGCCAGTTCCTTAAGGGTTTCCTTTTAAATATTTTGACTGTTTTTACTTGGGTCCTCTCTTCCTTGGTGATTCCCCCTTTCCTCTATGGTAGCTACAGCTTATTTGATTAAGATTTTACTGAGCATTTGGGGATCAGGCAGTTTTGGAATCATGATTATAGATTGTGGCTTCACCCTTGACGTAATGAGGATCAAAACATAATTTACCACTCTCCAGGTGATGGATTAAGTGTTGTTTAATTATTTTCCAATCACAGTGTTTCCACGTTGCCAGTGACATAGATAACCGGAGCTCCAGCGGGTTGCACAGTCAGGACTCACACTCATAACCGGAGCTCCAGTGGGTTGCACAGTCAGGACTCACACTCATAACCGGAGCTCCAGTGGGTTGCACAGTCAGGACTCACACTCATAACCGGAGCTCCAGTGGGTTTCACAGGCAGGACTCACACTCACTCACGAGTTTCTGAGGAGTGAAGTCTGTGGCTGTTTCCTCCCATGACGCTCGTAAATTCTATACAATGAAAATCTTAACTGCAAAGTCTTTGGAACAGAAAGAAACTGCACTGATACTTAAACACAAAGCTAAACAGTAAATTTCTTTACAATCATTTTAATGAATAGTTGGCTGTCATTCTGTTTCTACTGGATTTTATGAGTAACTGAAGCATATTACAACCTTTACCGTCAAGGAAAAAAAAAGCTTTATTTGTTTTATTGTTATTTATTTATTTTTAGATGTTAAAATTTTATTTTAGGCATATGGATGTTTTGCCAAATGTATTGTTTATGTACCATATGTGTGCTTGGTCCCCTCAGAGGGCAGAAGAGTTACATCCCCTGGAACTGGAGTTACAGATGGTTGTAAATGGCCACATAGGTTCTGGGAATAGTACCCAGGCTCTTTGCATGACTAATAAGAACTTTTAGTCTTGGAGCCAGCTCTTCAGTTAAAAAAAATAAATTTGTGTGTTTGCTTTATTGGTTGAATATATTCAATTTTGCTACAAAAGTAAATAAAATACAGACAACACTAAGGAATAAATGTTAAGTATACATTATGAGTTTGTAATTAGCTTTCAAGAATAGGCAGAATTCATAAAATGTAAGTTAATAACTCGTTGGATGTATTACACAATAAAAACTATGGGACAGATAGGAGAGTAACTCCCTGGAAATATCCAGTCTCACATTTCTGTCTAGAAATGCCAATACAGTTTTGGTCAGTAGGTCAGTTAATTCAAATTTGAAATGAGAAAAAAGTCTTAAGGACTGGAGCTACAGTCAAGGGTAGAGCATTTTCCTAGCATCTGTGTTGTAAGGAGGCCTCTTGTTTGCTTTCTGGTCACCCAGACTACTGAAATAATCACACAGAAACCATATTAATTAAATTATTGCTTGACCCATTGGCTCTAGCTTCTTATTTTCTAATTCTTACATCTTAATTTAACCCATTTCTACTAATCTGTGTATCGCCACTAGGTTGTGGCTTACCAGGTAAAGTTCCGGCGTCTGTGTCTGGCTTGGCTACATGGCTTTTCTCTGACTCTGCCTCCTTTCTCCCAGCATTCAGTTTAGTTTTCCCTGCCTACCTCTATTCCCTGCGCATGCCCAAGACAGTTTCTTTATTTACCAATGGTGTTCACAGCATATATAGGGGAATCCCACATCACATCTGTGAGTCCTAGGTTCAATTCCTAGCATGGGATACAGTGTGATGGGGAAGGAACCAGCCTTAGAAGACAGCAGCATTGAAAAGTTGTCGAGATGAATCTAGACTCTAGAGATGCACATTTAAGGGACATAATGATAAAGCAGTAAAGGAAATAATTGGAACGAAAGCCAAGAAGGTGAGCCTGGCATCATAAAGGTGGAGAGACTAGGGGCAGGGTGACATAGTTCCAGTCCTTGAGCAGGATGGCAGCTAAATAGAAGCCCTCCTACTAGTAATTCATCACACCATATGTTTACCTGTGGATTTTATGCTTTCTTAAACAATATCCTTAGTTATTTTTCTAAAGATGTATAAAGACATTGTATATATGAATAGGGTATAGTAGGACATTTTGATAGGCTTACGTATTGTATACTTCTTAAACCAAGTTAAACATATGTCCCAGTCACCGTTCTGTTTCTGTAAAGAGACACAACGACCAAGGCAAGTCTGATAAAGAAAAACATTCATTTGGGGGCATGTTTACAGTTTCAGAGGTTTAGTCCATTATCATCATGGTGGGGAGCATGGCAGCAGGCATGGTGCTGGAGCAGGAGCTGAGAGCTACATCCTGATCCACAGGCAGAGAGAGGGAAAGACGAGAGAGGGAGGGAGACTGGGCTTTGAAACCTCAAAGCCCAACTTCAGTGACACACTTCTTCCAACCAGGTCACACCTCCTAATCCTTCTAATCCTTTCAAAGCGGTCCACTCTCTGGTGACTAAGCATTCAAACATATGAGTCTGTGGGGGCCATTCTTATTCAAACCACCACATCCCACTGGCCTCCATAGGTTTGTACTCAAACCATGATGCAAAAATGTGTTCATTCCAACTTCAAAAGTCCCCAAAGTCTATCATAGTCTCATCGCTGTTTAAAAGTTCAAAGCTTCATGGGAACCTTGGGGGAGGGTTGAAGGGGAGAGGGAAGAGGCAGGGAGGGGAGCAGAGAAAAATGTAGAGCTCAATAAAAATCAATAAAAAATAAAAAAGCAAAAATAGTTCAAAGCTTCTTCTGAAACCCAGGGCAATCTCTTACATTGTAACCTTATGTAAAATCAAAATAAAAAATCAGATCACATACTTTCAACATATATTGGCACCAAATATACATTACCACTCCAAAAGGGAGGAAAAAGAACATAATGAGGAAATATTGAACCAGAGCAAGATCAAAATGAGCAGGGCAAACTCCAGACTCTGCGTCTCCATGTCTGATGCCAAAGGGCTCTTCAGATCTTCAACGTCTTCCAGCTTTGCCAACTGTAACATATTTCTCTTTCCTGGGTTGGTTCCACACCCTGTCTGCAGCTGTCCTTGGCATGTATCCCATGACTGGTATCTCAACATCCTGGGATCTCCAGTGATATCCAAGCTTCATCTTCACAACTTCATGCAATAGCCTCTCTGGGCCTCCATGCAGGGACACCCCTGACCCACTCCTGGCCTCAGTGGTTTCCCTTAGCCATGGAGGGAGATTCCAAATCCCTTTTTGTATCCTTGACTCTAAAACTAGATCCATGTGGCTGAAGCTGCCAAGTTCTACTGCTCACTGGAGCTGGAACTTTCAATTACATTTGCATCAGCTCTCTGGTTTCCTTCACTAACTAAGCTTCTTAAATTCCTTCTCATAGGTTTGGAATCTTATCTGGGTGGGGTCTTTTCTGAGGCTACTACTCCATTTATTCCTTTTAGCTTGAGGCTTTTTAAAAAACTTTTTATCTCCTTGAGCACTGAACTTGCTCCAACATCACATCTCTTGGTATTCCTTTCCTCTTCAAACCACACATGCCACATCTATTTGTTCAGCTTTCTCCTTTTCATTATAGATCAGCATAAGAGTGATCACTAATAACCACACAATAGTGTTAATACTAGGTTGTCTTGAAGTCTCCTCTGCCAATGCCATTAACCTAAAACCCGTCAATTTAACTTCTGGCAAATTTTTTGGACAAGGGCAAAAACCAGCCAGATTCTTTGTCAAAATATCACAAGAAAGGCTTCTAGGGCAGTATTAATATTTTTTTCTGAAATTTCATGAGTTGGGTTATTATAATTTACACCTCTCTCTCCACTACTTTCTTCCATGCTCCTATTAGAATGGCCCACTAAACCATGCATGAAGCATTCAACTGTCTTTCTAGTCTCAAAGTCCACATACTCCAAACAAAAGCCCGATCAGGCCCATGACAGTAATATCCCACTCCCTGGTACCAGCTTCTGTCCTTGTCACTGTTCTATTGCTGTGAAGAGTCACCATGACAAAGGCAACTCTCACAAAAGAAAGCACTTAGTCCAGAGCTTGTTTACAGTTCCAGTGAGTGAGTTCATTGTCAGGGAGCACGGCAGTACACATGGTACCGGGGAGTAGCTGGGAGCTACATCCTGGTCCATAGGCTGAGAGGGACTCTGGGCCTGCCATGGGCTTTTGAAATCTCCAAGTCCACCAAGGATGCACTTCCTTCAACAAGGCCACACCTCCTGATCCTTCTAATCCTTTTAAATGATTTTACTCCCTGATGACTAAGCACTTAAATATATGAACCTATGGGGGCCATTCTTATTCAAACCACCATAGCTTATGTCTTCACAAATATTCATCATCATGTTAGAACATTCCAACTCCTCCTTCTAGCTTTTAAAATATCCTCTTTCAATACATTTAATTGCCATTAAGTTTTAGGGTTTCTATGTATTCTTGAGGTTGATCCTGTTTGATGTATAGCTTCACACTGATTGTTTTGGTAATACTGATCTTATGGAATACATTTGAGAGAATTCCTTCTCCTTATTTTTACTATTAGAAATAATCTGAGAGGTATTAGGATAGGGGATAAATATGATCAAAATACATTTCATGCATGTTTGAAATTCTCAAAGAATAAATAACAATAGTCTATTAAAAAGAAGAAGTGGTACCAGGTCTTTAAGTGTTTGATAGGAACCAACAGTGAAGCCTTCTGGTTTTGGGCCTTTCTTCAGTGGGGTAGTTCATTACTGATTGAATCTCATTTCCCTTGTGGTTTGGCCTGATTACGTTTTCCATTTCTTTATAACTCAGCCTTGGTAAGATGTATGAGTTCGGGAAATTTTCCATTCCTTCTAGGTTGCCGTATTTGTTAGCGTGTAGTTAATAATAGCCTGTAAAGATCCTTTATTTTTGTCACGGCAGCTGTTAGTCATTCTTCTCTCTCATGTCAGTCTTTGTTCTTCTTAGTCTATGAGCTTGCCATTGCTGTTCATCTTTGCTGATGTTTTCCATTGGTTTTTCAGTCTATTTTATGTATTTCTGTTCTAATTATTATGTAAAAGTTAGCTCAATTCGGGAAATAACCAGGCTAGCTAAAAGATAAACAATTATATTTTTGTTTATTATAAGGGGATGCCCTCAATGTGCTGTCCCTGGTTCACCGGAGGACAGTCTAAGCCCAGGCATATCCCAGATCTTCAAAACCAAGGAAGAACCTAGAAATAATAACTCACTCCCATGAGCCTCCCCTTGGGATCAGGGTGTGCCCAGAAAGTTCATCCACAGTCCATGACCTGTGATTAGACCGTGAGGATGCAGCCTGGCTCTGGAAGACTCACGCTGATGGGACTGGCCATGGGTCTTACACCATGGGTGTGCTCAGCAATGCTCCAAAACTTTGCTGCATCAATGAGCCTACACTCCATGAAGATCAGCACAGTGCTGGCTTTCATGTCCTGCTTCCATTTCTGCTGCCCACTAAAAGGGCATTTGAGGAAGTCAGCTGCCCAGCTAACGCAGTTCCACAGCCCAGTCTGCTGCTGCCAGCCTGGCTATTCAGCTTCAAGCTGAAGGCCAGGGCGTAATTCCCTGCCTGAAGTGGTGGGGAGCATCTCTGTCCACGCTGGGTTGCTTTGAGTTAGGGCTCGGAGAGGGAACTTTCTTCTTTCTCCTTCAGTGCCTTGTTTCTTTTCTAAGATTATAGTAAGCCAGGCACTGCATCCTCTCGCCTGACTCCCTGGGCACTAGTGAAGGTGGTTGGTGTGTGACGAGCCCTTAAGCTGATGTGTCCCCAGGAGAGCTGATCACAGGAGGCTCTTACTCAGCCGCCATCTTCCCCCTCCCACCGTTTCCTGTATCTTTATCTCAATTTACAATAAGAATGAAATGGCAATAAAAAGTGCTTACAATGTTATGAGTCAGGTCAATTTTATTTATCTATTACATCAACTTGCAGTCGGAAGGAAATGTAGTCATATGTCATAAATGGAGCTACAGCGAGCACAAGGTCCCAGTCGTGAAGGCCAGTTGGTCACCTTTCCTCCCATCCACACAACAGCTTGGAAATCTACTTTAGCTCCATGCTTCTTCTAAACTCTTTTCCCTGTAGGACTGTCTTTTCTCCCCATGTGAACAAAAGAGACATAAATTCACATCACATAGAACATCCAGCAGCTTCATGAGGCGAGTGATGGGAATTTACTCTGGGAGACTTATTCCCAGGCTTTCTGATTTATTGTTTTAATTTTGACTTGTCACCTCCTAGGCAGCAGTGACACTATTATCACAGTTTTTTTAAAATGAGCTCACGGTGCTATCTCCCCTGTGTATTGGATCTTGTGTTTTCCTTTTATTCTTGGATTCTCATTTTCTTCTGATTAGCTCGTCTCTCTTTTTTTTATTGATTTTATTGAGCTATATATTTTTCTCCACTCCTCTCCCTTCCTCTCCCCTCCCTTTCTACCCTCTCCCATGATCCTTATGCTCCCAATTTACTCAGGAAGAGCTTGTCTTTTTCTATTTCCCATGTATGTCTCTCTTAGGTTGTCTTTGTTGTCTAGGGTCTCTGGGGTTATGAATCGTAGGTGGTTTTCTTTGTTTTATGTTTAAAAACACCCTTATGAGTGAGTACATATGATAATTGTCTTTCTGGGTCTGGGTTACCTCACTCAATATGATGTTTCCTAGCTCCATCCCTTTGCCTGCAAATTTCAAGGTGTCATTATTTTTTCTCACTATGTAGTACTCCATTGCATAAGTGTACCACATTTTCCTTATCCATTCTTCAGTCAAGGGGCATTTAGGTTGTTTCCAGGTTCTGGCTATGACAAGTAACGCTGCTATAAATATAGTTGAGCACATGTCCTTGTGGCACAATTGAGCATCCTTTGGGTATATACCCAAAAGTGGTATTACTGGGTCTTGAGGAAGGTTGTTTCCTAATTTTCTGAGAAATCGCCATACTGACATCCAAAGGGGTTGTACCAGCTTGCATTCATTCCCCCCAGCTAGTCTCTTTCACAGGAATTCTTTCTAAAAGGACGACGGGGGGCGCGGGGGGGGGGGTTCTGCTGCTCCTGTGTGGGAGACCATGCCATGCCACCCTTTCCTCCTCACACTGTAGAGAACAGTATTCTCAAAATAATCCAAGTCACGGCAGGTGGATGGTCAGAGGGTGAGCATCCAATGTCAGGATTCCCCGAGTCATAGAAAAATGAGCAACAGTAGATAATCTCTAGGGTAAAGAGGAGGGATCAGGTCCAAACAGGAACCAGGGCAAGGGCCCAGAGAACCAATCTATCCCTGGGGATTTACCTCTAGGCGACACTTATGGTGTGGGACCCAGGGCTAGGGCCTCCCTGGAAGGTAAACTTGGAATTTTCAGTTCCTCTGTCAACCTGTTCCAGAGATGATCTGATTGTCCTCGCTTGGATCAGAATCTAATCTCAGCTAAGAGCACAAGACGTACCGTCTTTGATGACCAAACAGTAGCTAGTGTAAGATGGGAAATTATTCGGAGCACATTTGAAATTCTGAAACAGACGGATGGTGTGGGGCAGGTCATGTGATGGTATCTACGGCAGGTCGGACACAGGAACCAGTCGCCTCTGCCCCGCCAGGAGAGTTCTTGCTCTCCTTAGCAAGTGCAGTTTGGGGCTGTCTTCCAGTGCAGAGCTGGACACAGCCAGCCTCACCCTGCATCTTTCAGCCACAGGCCTTCATTCACCATGCTGGTTCTGGCTCCACTTTCCAGCCCCCTCTGTTCTCACGCCCTTGAACCCAGAGCCCCACCCTATGACCCCAGCCTTAGCACTGCTGTGGTCTCCAGTCTCAGCTACGGCTGCTTCTCTTTTACCCTTCCATATTATCTCGTTTGTACTCAAGACAGAGCCTTACTTTATAGCCCCAGTTGGCCTGGAACTTGCAACGTAGAGTAGGCTGTTCTCAAACTTAGAGAAACACTCTTGCCTCTGCCTCCTAAGTGCTAGCATCAGAGGTGTGTGCCACCCACGTGGCTGTACTCTTTCTACTCAGGGACCTGCCAAGTGTTTCTGGCCTAGTGCAGGCTTCCTTGATGTGATGTCACTCTCATCAGTGTGACTTGGGGAAGGAGGGAAGATGGCCACACACCCAAGTTTCCCTCCTTGGATTAAAAGCCTTAGGAGATGGTTTCTTGATTACGTTGACTATTTGTGAAGAAAGACTTCCTGGATCTTGGCAAATAGACTGTATTTATTGACAGCCGGGAATCTGCTGGCAAGTCTAGCTTTTCCCAGCCCCGGATGGTAGTTAGACTTGCTGTTTATGCGAGGCTGAGTTTGGATTGTATCAGCAGGCACACCACAGATTCAGGTTCAAGTCATCAGGTCATTTCCCACACCTCCGCCAACCTTTAGCTCATGGCAATTGGGTTCTCCATACTTGCCTGCTCCCTTGGTGTTGTGCTTGCCCAGATGTGAGCATTTAGGGGAAATTCCTTCTCTCTATTTTTTAAAAAGAAATTAGAATACACCTTCAGTTTTCAAAGGCTTTGGTAGGCTCTGTTCTGATAACTTCCAGCTGAAACGAAATTTAATCTTTGGGTAGTGAAGAAGCTTGGGAAAGTTTTCTTAAAAGTGGAGATTACAGGACCTAAGGTTTAGCTTTGTCTTATTTCTTGCTAGTCTGTGATGACCTTTGGATGATCTCCGAGCCTCAGTTTAAACATCTGGAAAAACGTGGCTAGAAATACCGCTTCTGCTGCCTTTTCCTTGGTGTCCAAAGATAGCACGAGACAGAAGCTCTTTGTGGCTCCAATGTGACCTAGTAGTGGAGAACTTGCCTAGCACGAGTGAGGTTCTGAGTTACCGTTCATAAGGGTCAACACTGTTGAGATGATCCCACGCCTGTGGACTCAGGGGCAGGAGCCAGGGCTCAGTGGCAAGTGTGATCTGTGCTGTAGGTGTTGGCTAGGGTGTACTTCCTGTGCAACAGGTAACCAGGAAGTGCCTTCTTTGTCCGTAGCCTAGAGAGTACCTGGAGATACAGTGATGGGTAAATGGACGTGGTCCTGTCCCTGTGGAACCACAGCTGAAGAGTCCCAGTGAGTCAGTCCATCAATCATGGGTTCCATGTGTGTTTTGTGTGAGGAGAAAATAAGAGGCCGGGATGGGAGTGTTATGGGTGGTAGTGACGGGTGTCAACTTAGGTGTCCTGGGGCCAGCTTCAAGGCTAGATGAATACTTATACCTTATTTCTTGCCCTCCCTGCTCTTTTTAAATGTGTAACTAACACTATCTCATTCATTCCACTCATTGTGTGTGTGTGTGTGTGTGTGTGTGTGTGTGTGTGTGTGTTAACAGTCCTGGACTACTTATTCTTACATGCCGTAAGAATTCTGTCTATTTCACAAGGTTGACTCATGGTCATGTATTTAACACATATTTAACACTCCTTAGGAGCTTGACTGTCAGTTCATATAGCTACATCTGTAGGTTTCTTTCGATCCACTCCTGTCTCTAACCCGTTCACTGTGCAGTTACATGTGCTATAAAACAAACATGTACTGCATGCTCTAGGGAGAAAATGCTTTGCATCTGACGAAGCATCTCCCACAGAGCACTGTGGAAAAGTACATCATAGACATCCAAACAGGAGCCGCTCTGCAGAGTGTTTACACTTCATTTTCAGGCGTGACTTACTTCGGACAAATAAAAGTTTGTAAAAACACAGACGAAAGGACATTAGGCCCAGGCACGAGGAGGACAGCCACAGCTCTGCCCAAGGGCACCTGATCTGGGATCTGAAGAGGCGAGGGGAGTGAGGGACAGGCAGAGATGAGTGGCCTGCTTGTCACCTGGGGTCATTGCGATGTCCGGGCCTGGGCTGCTGCCAAAGGCCGTGTCTAGATCCGTGGTCCTGCTGCAACCTGTGTCCATGGTTCCTGTTACCAATGAAGGCAGTGAGGATAGGCCTGCACGCACTTGGCCCCGCCCCTCACTGACTGCGGCCCCAGGGAAAACTGGCCCCGCCCCTCACCAACTGCAGCACTTGGGAGAGGCGGCCATGCACCTTGCCTGGGCAGCACTGTAGCGCTGACCCCGCTGGCAGGGATGCAGTGAGCCAGCCCTGAGGGTGTGAAAGCAGGAGAGTACGCCATGTGGTAAAATGGGTGAGGGAAAGATGTCCCACCCCCTTGCCACCTGCAGCAGGTGGGAGAGCTGGCCTTGGGGACACGAGTGTGGGAGCAAACAGCAGAGCTGGCCCTGGTGGTGTGGGTGGGTGAGCTGGCCCCAGGGTGGGTGAGCAGGAGAAACGGCCCTGGTCCTTGCTGCCTGCTGCATGGGGTGAGCTAGCCCGGGCAGTACTGGAGAGCTCACCCTGGTGGTGATGATGAGGAAAAGCTGGCAGGCTGATCAGCCCAGCTGCCACCCAGACCCAGAACAGGGCTGTGAGATGGCCCACCCCAACATCCACCTCATCTCTGAGCTGCTGGAGCCTGTGAAGGAGCCAGACCTGCAGACCCAAAGCTACAGGATCTCCACGACACAGGCGACAACCGGATCTCTAAGAGGAGCCCCAGTGAGGGCCCAGCATTGAGAGTGTAGCAGAGGCCAGAGGCCTCGAACCAGACCATTGCAATGAACACTCACTAGCTGCACGGACTAAAGGATGTACTGGGTGCCTCACTGTGTCCCAATACAGCCTCCATGCTGAGGCTTTTTTTTGTTGATTTTTGTTTTTATTTAAAATTTTATTTTGTTTTATTTTGGGGGATGTTGTTTGATGTTTTACTCTTTTGGATTTTTTGGGGGGGTCCACCACTCAGCTCCCAAATAAATCACAGACGGAAGATTATTCTTAGTTATGAATGCCTGGCCTTAATTTGGCTTTTTTTTTTTTTGACAACTTTTCTTAAATTATCCCAACTACCTTTTGCCTCTGGACTTTTTGTCGTTCTCAGTTCTGTATACCTTTCTTTACTGCTTTCTCCATGGCTTGCTGTGCAGCTGAGTGGCTGGCCCCTGATGTCCTCCTCTCCTTGTTCCCTTGCTCTTCTCTTCTTCCTAGTTTCTCCTTCTATTTATCCTCTCTGCCTGCCAGCCCCTCCTCTCCATGCTCCTGCCTTGCTGTTGGCCGTTCAGCTCTTTATCAGCACCATCAGGTGTTTTAGGCAGGCAAAGAATCACAGCTTCACAGAGTTAAGGAAATACCGCACAAACAAAAGCTACACACCTTAAAATAATATTCCCCAACAGCAGAGAGGCCTCGAAGGGGGAGGGGACGAGGGGGTCAGAGTGCATGATGTGAAATCCACAAAGAATCAATAAAAATATTTCATTGAAAAAAGTGTAGACCGAAGGCAGCGTAGTAGGGGATGTTTATTCGGTGTGTAAAGAGTCGTTGCGCTTTTCAAAGGGTTCCCCACCTGATATCCCTGCCACCTGTCGAACCGGATCCAGATTAGAGCAGTTATTATTATGTGGATGATCTCAGGCAACTCTTTCCTAAAGCCAGGTTACTGTTGCTCACTTGGGCAGCACACAAACTAGAACTGGAATGTTATAGAGATTAGCATGCCCCCCCTGTGCAAGGTTAAAGTGAGTGTATGCAGGACAGAAGACAATTCTGTGGAGCTGTCCTTCCGTCTACCTGTATGTGGGCTCCAGGCACACAGGACACCAGGCTCCTGAAGCAAACGCCTTCACTTACTGAGGCCTCTCAAGGGCTGGCTTTTTTCTAAGCTTGGCTAGGATGAGGCTGATTTTCTTATGGCCTTGGAAAATGAATTGTAGTCTTCTACACTAACGTCTTGCAGTATCAAACAGCATTGATCAGGCCAAGCCACCCCCTCATCTTAACAAAACTTTAACAAGGGAGTGGGGCAGGGGCGAGGGTTAGGAGAAAAGCCATGTTGACCACTACGTCAGAATCTGAGGTGTTAAAAACATGGCTAATTCAAACTTTTGCATTCCCTTTCCATCTTTCGAGCAATCAATTGGCTATATTTTAAAAGACCTATTCTTCTAAAACAGACTTGAAAAATCTATGTGTACCAAGGAGAACGGTACTCATCGAGATGAATTCGGCTGTTGGTGAGGTAACCCTTGGCTGTGGCTTGGCCTCTGCCCTCTTCAACACTACAGCTGCCTCCAGGAGAACCAAGGCCATTTTCACTGGATGTGAGAGAAGACAAGGAGAGGCAGAGACCCAGTAGCCAGTCAGGGCCATTTTTGCAAGATCCCTGGCTGACAGCTGCCTCATGGGTCAGTCTGATGAGATCCGGCAAGGAGACACCTTCCTGAGGCTAGGGCATTTGAATGCCCAGCACCACGACAGTGCTCATGAATTGTTGTTTGGGACTGTTTGTTTCACCACAGCACACAGCTGCCGCGATCGAGTGTTCAGTCGGACACAGACTGTATTCCCAAGGTCTTTTTATTTTAAAAGATCTGCCAAAGAATTCTATGGCAGATGTGCAGTAATTTTCATTGGATGGATTTTCTAAGTTGGTTGTTATTCAGCTATTGTATGTGTATGGGTGCATGTTGTCATGGCACACACGTGTAGGTCAGAGGACAGCTTTTGGGAGTCAGTTCTCCCTTTCTTCCATGTGGGACCTGGGAACTGAACTCAGGTTGGCAGGGTTGGCAGTAAGTTCCTCCACCTGTTGAGTCATTATCCCAGGCATTATTGGGCTCCTCACACTGACGTATTCTATTCTGACTTTTTTTTTTTTGCATTCATAGTCCATGATTTCTGGATGCCATGTACTGCTTTGCAGCCTTGCTCATAAGACTCAGTTTGATTTTAGATTTGGTGCCTAAATTGCCATGTGGCTTCTGTTGGGTTTCTCCTTGGCAAGAGCCACTTTTACTAAGTGGGAAGAAGAAACCAGCGTCTCCACCTGCACAGCTTTGGGGCTGTCCTGACTGGGACACAAGGGAATAAGAAAAGACAGACACACAGACGGGAGAGCTGTGGTGGGGTGGGCCGTGCGTTCTGGAGGAGACAACACCAGCGGCACAGAGACTCGGTGTAGTTATTACGTCTTTGGATGAAGGAGGCAGGTTTATTATTGTGTACAGCAGAATGAGCTAATGGAAAAAGGAGATCTCGGCAGGGGAGCAGTTTCACGTTGGAGGACTCATGCAGGAGGGAGCCGAGGGCCATAATTTCTACATGTACTGATTTTAGATAAAGTTAAAGCATTTATAACTTCTCTACATTTTTTTTTTTGAGACAGGGTTCTACCATGTAGCCTTGGCTGGTCTGAAGCTTGTTATGTAGACCAGACTGCCCTTAAACTCACAGAGATCTGCCTGCCTCTGTAACATTTGTACTTGGACTAGAGGAAGACTTTGGTATTCCTCTGAGCCTCACCCAGGGAGAGCCTTGCCATTCCTATGGGGCTGAGGCATTGGGGTCCTTAGCATGGCCACACTCATATCAATAAAACACACTCACTCAGGACTTCATCCGCTTCCCAAGAACGGGGGGGGGGGAATTCCAGCTGGATTGGGGTCCATGGCAAGAATCAGGGCTACAGTTCTTGCTACTCTGCCTGTCTTCTGTGTCTGGACAATTATCTGGGCCCGACCAGTATCCTATGGGAAGAGTGTATGACGTTAGACCACACCAATAAAACTGGATTCTAAATTGCAGGTCTGCAAACGAGGCCACAAAGGAAATCTGTACTGAGTGATACACATAAAAGAGTGTACATTCTGTGGCTCCCATTCAGGTAAAAGGTCCTGTCACCCTCCTGGCTTTTCCCTGGCTGGGAAGCCCTGTCTCAGATGTGTGGAAGGTGGGTTTATCTGGGTTAAAGACCATCCTGATGCCCAGAGAACCTGCGTCGTTAGAATACGGATGCGCTCACTAGTGACTGGATGTTTCAGACCGTAAATTAATCAGAAGCTTAGCTTGTAACTAGGAGATCAAAATATTTAGACTCTTTTGTGTAACGTGATGTACCCTTTCCAAAACCTTCTGGTTCTCAGTGATAGACTCTTTTGTTCTTGGGGTTCTGTCTTCTCGTCTTTGTGTTTATGATACATTTCTCCTTAGTATGGCGAGAACAGGGACATTGCATTATTCAGTATTAATTTGCTTGTATTTCTCAGGAGCATGGGAGAAAGATGTTGGTGTACTGCTTGTCTCTAGTCGTTTAAATAAATCATTTATAGAGGATTTTACAAGAGACATCACAATCTAACCACTGGGATTGGAAGACCTTAGTCACCAAGAATTTATGTGGCAGTTAGTTTTGATAATTTTGTGACATGGATTTTTTTCTTTAATCTGCTATTTTCTTGTTCTGCTTTACTATTAGATGTCCTCAAATAGGTGTTTGAGGAGAATAAGGCTTACTAAAGTACTGATCAGATGTTAAAGTAGTCATTTTTCTAAACACATGTGAAGTGTTAAATCAACTATTGCTTGTGATTTTCAAAAGCCTAGAAAGAGGGCTGGAGGCATAAGTCAGCAGGAAAGAGTTTGCTTGGCTCTGGGTTCTTCCCTCGAAGTTTTTGGTGTTAAATAAGAAATGTTGGTGAATGGAGGCTATTGTTAGTGTGTCTGGCTTAGAATAAAACAGCCCAGGATGGGCAGCAGAGGAAGTCCTTCCGAGAAGACAGAATAACCCGAGATTAGCACACACGACCTGTGGTCCTTGCTCAGACCACAGCAGTCCTGTGATCCTGAGCACACTGTTATGTCGTGCTCTACAGGCTCCTCTGTCACAGTCATGTTGGCGTTGCACAGCGCGGCTGTCTAGACTTCATTTCGTTGGAGGACCGAAAGTGGTGGTTCCTCCAAATCGAGACATCAAATGCCCTTTCTTTGAATTTTGGATGGGACTATGGGGTGTGAAGACAAAGCTGGTATGTAGAGAGAAGAGAGTGTTGGAAGGAGGCTGCTTGTTTGTTTCCCGGCTGCCCTGCAGCTCAGACCCAAAACATTCACACAGGAACTATATTATTTAAAACTCTGCTTGGCCCATTAGCTCTAAATTCTTATTGGCTAAAACTTATATCTCAATTTAACCCATTTCTAGTAACCTGTGTATTGCCATGTTGCTGGGCTTACCGGGTAAAGTTCTGGCGTTTGTCTCTGGCGGGGCTACATGGCTGCTCCCTGACTCTGCCTCCTTTCTCCCAGCATTCAGTTTAGTTTTCCCCACCTAGCTCTGTTCTACCCTATCGGGCCAAGCCAGCTTCTTTATTAACCAATGGTATTCACAGCATACAGAGGGGAATCCCACATCAAGAGAGGGTAAGAACATATGTGACTTCATAGAGGAAGGGAAACAGTGCCTGTGGTCCTTCCTTCCTTCCTTCCTTCCTTCCTTCCTTCCTTCCTTCCTTCCTTCCTTCCTTGCCTCTGCTAGCTTCCCATTCCTTAGATCTGACTCTTCAAAGACGTTCTTTAGGGCTTCAAGGCACTTGAGTTCTTATAGTATTGACTGTCACTTTTAAATCTTTTTAAAAATGAAGGTGGCTTAAGGCAGTTTCCAAGGTTTGCAAGGAAGTGCATCTGTGAAGAGGAGGTGCTTACGTGGTAGCCAGTATGCAACGGACCCAATAAGGCAGTTGTGGGGTGGCTTCTTGTCCTCCCACAATAATCTCGTAGCTGAGTGTACCTCTGCTTCTTGTCACCCAGAAAGGACTCAAACGTAACCATAGAGTCTGACATTCTAATGGAGTTGCCACACAGTGATGGAGTAGCATGGTACAGAAACAATGGGGTTCGGTTTCCAAGCAACAGATAGCACCCTCAAGGGCCCCTCTCTACTTTCTTGTTAGTTTTTTCTTTATGTATGACTTTGCTTCTGTGGAGGGCACGCAGGGCTGTCTTGGCACAGCAGACGTGAGCAGAGCCATGCTCCATTCCTCATGCTCAAGTCGTCCTTTCCCCAGGAGAGGTTTCTGTATGATTCTGACCATCTGTGCCCACAGGGCACTTGGCCTTTGAGGAGAGTGGACACTTTAGTGCTAAATAAGAGAGTTCAGAGATTTTGACTTTATTATGGGCAAGCATTGCTTCTCATTTGTGTGCCCCAGAGTCTAGCACAGTGACCAGGGCTTAATAGACTCTCTTGTCAAACTTTTCTGAGTGAATTAGTAAGTAGCTTTTCTTTACTGGCAATTTTAAAAGACACCCATACAGAAAAACTGGAACATAAAACTTGTCAGCAAGACACATATTGAATCATATACGTCGAGCATGCACACGGATGGGTGCCTGATAAACTCTCCAGGGCAACAGCTGGGATGATCGTGCCTACACTACGCAATATCCTAACCCAAGGCGGGGTTTCCCAAGTACGGGGAGAACAGGTAGATATTGGATCTCCATGTCATTTGCAGAGACACACAGCTCCAGATTGTGATTTAATTTTGCAGGAAAAACAGCAAGCCCTTGCCACCAGGCTGTACATCACTCCTGCTGACTTCCCCAACGGGGATGACTTCATGATTTCTCAGAGGCATCTCCTTATCTCCCTTGTCAGAGGAGCATTTGTGTTTTCATATGAAATTTAAGGGCCAGGAACATCTGCTCCCCACCCAACTGTGGCGTTTCAAATTGGGTAGAGATGGCAATCTCTTGGCTGAACACAAGCCGTATTTGCGGTGCCCTGGATGCTTAGAAAAATAATGCAGATCAAAGACAAAGAAGTGGAGAGGAGAGAAGAGAGATGGGATGAAGAAGGGAAAGAGGAAGGGATGAAGAGAGGGTGGGTACTTGGATGCCAACCTCTCCCTACTCCAGAGAATGGCACCTGAGCGGGCGTGCCCTTTCTGTCTTGTCTTTGTGGACCTTGTTTCTACAGCCTGCACCAGTAGGCACAACAGAGTTCTTACCTCCCTTTATTGGAGCTCTTTCCACTAAGACGCTGTTGGTACTTTGTGGTCCTTGTTTGGGAAGGCCATGGTGGCTGTGCACCATAATGTCTGTTTCCTGCACCCATTTGAAACTCCAGGCTGGTCAAGCTGGCTTCTCATTTGCCTCTGGACCCGAGAGACTGCTCTCACCTCGCACCGCCTGGTCCTTGCCTGGACTCGGAGTCACTGGAATGAGACTAAACAGAGCATCGGGTTCTCCACATGTCGCTCAATGTTTGGCTAAGGTTCCTCGTCACAGCCCTCTCAACTCGGGAAACTCAGCAGTGCATGTGCGCATGCTTAGAACATACGCACAGTGACATATTCCATTCCCAGTGTGTGAACACAGAGATGCACGCCCCTCCCAGGTTCTGTTCAGAGCAGAAAGCACGCGGCAGCGATTTCTCCATGCCCACTCTCACCCTACTGAAAGCACGGCTCACCGCGCCTCTTGCTGCTTCCACTCCTCGGAGCCCAGACCTCCGGGAAGGCTCCTGCCATTTTGCTTTCGGTGATGGTGTCGGGTAGAGTTACGCCCACTCCGAAGACAAATGGCATGGGCACATGTCAGCTCTGTCACTGCGCAATTACCGGGAAAGGACCTGATATTTCTGTGACTCAGTTTTCTGATTTATAGTGTGGATATTACTAACGATGCCCACAGTATGAGATGACATATGCAGATCTCTTAGTAAACTGTCTTGCTCCGTAGAGGACAGCTGTTAATACTAATTGTTCAGTTTGTCTTCTCAGCCATCCACACAGAGACTGACTTCCCTATGTCCCTCTATGTCTAGAGGCTGAGGAGAAACTGGCAGGGGCACACGCTACTGTCAGGCAGGAGGCATCTCACATCTGTTTGCTGCGTTACATGGTTGACTCCCATGTCCTGTTGATTAAGTCTGCGTGGGTACAGTTCTCCGGAACCGGAAGCTGAAAACGACCATTTTCTAGCTGTGTGGCCTGGGGCAAATTAACCACACTTTCTGTGTTTTAGTTTGTTCTCGGGTGAAATAGTAACGGCGGACGCCCCTCGTTTGTAGGGAAGTTGTGAAGAGTGAAAGATGACCACGCCAAGCAGGTCTCGGGAAATGTTAGCCAGGGTTCTCATCTCATTATGAGAATTCCTATATTTTCTATTTAAGACTCGTCTTAAATACCACGACAGCCCTTTTCAGTCATTCTAGCTGGGAGTAATCTCATTCCTTAGTGGGTTGTTCAGAATGACTGGTAAAGGCTGAGTGTGATCCAGGCAGTGTGTTAGACGCCGCTGTGTGACGCGGAGATCAGCATGATCCCACCTCCGTGGAAGTTGCGGTTTGAGGAAGGAGCAAGCCTGAACGTTCTGAACACAGAGATGGAGAACAAGGCTGGCAGAGGTCCTGGGTTAGCTCTCAGAGGGATACCACTACGCGTGCGCGCCGTTGGCTGGAACAAGATGACACGCCCCACTGGACGGAGCTTTCAGCAAAGACGAGCTTTCTCTGACTGGATCAGCCTATTGTGATCCTTCTGATCCCAGCAACTCCCCCTCTACTACTGAGCAAACTTCTTGGGGAAGATGGGGTCGGGGGGGGGGGGGGC